>NC_134271.1:20761922-21062672 GCF_031893055.1 Leptodactylus fuscus | reverse complement strand
TAATAATGATGTAGGCTGCTATACTACTAGCATAGCAGCCTGTTTGGGGGTGGGACTTTCACTTTAAAGGAGTGTTCACATTGTGTTTTTGGCCTCCCTTGCCGGGATACGTTGGTAACCAGTCACAATCAGCTCCCCACTTATCCCTGCACGGAGAACTGCAGGCCCCCCCTTTTTTTTTAATGGCCAGTTCTATGTGCCGGGATAAGTTGACAGCTGATTCTGACTGGTTACCAACGTACCCCCGCAAGGGAGGCCAAAAACGCAATGTGAAAAAGCCCTGAGGATTTAGTAAGAGGGCTCTTATAAATGGTGTTGGCTCTCTATAGGCGCTGTCACACGGAGCAGATTTTACCTGCAAATAGAATCTGATTAAGCCTTGTAAAGCTGCTAAATAAAGGGAAATGTAATACAGAATTGGTATGTCGCAAAATAAAGTAGTTTTAAAATGGCGGGGGGGGGGGCAGACACTTAGGATGTATGGGGCCCCAAAATTCCTGATGGCGGCCCTGCACAAGGGAACAGTGAGGGTTTAGCACTGCTGTGGATTGACTTGCAGATAATTTTTGAAAGCTGAATGACCCCTTTAAAGGGGTATTACCAACTTGCTTGTTCAGCAGCCTGCATGCTGTGTGTTCTGTTCACTTCCTGGTTTTCTCGGCACATTGGTGGGCGGAGTTTCACTTGCTTTGCTATCTCCCCTGCAGTATGTCTGCAGTCATTAATGAGGGATTGGATGTAAATGCATTACCACGGTATGAAGCTGATGTAGCAGAGCTGGATTTGAGTCAGTTTGATATACATACAGAGGTAACGGACTCCCTATCTCAGCCCTTATCAGCCAAATTCAATTAAGCCGCCTGATAAGTGGTAGAGCAGGAGATAAAACGACTCAGAAATCCCGGAGCTCTCACCTCCCCCCTCCCCTATCTGAGGAGCTCTGTTACTTGTCTGTGGCAGAGACATACACAGCTCAGAGCTGCTCAAAGTTTTTTGTACTCAAGCCTAATGCACAAAGGCACATATCTGCTTTGGAACTTCCATCTGGGGACTCGTCACAAATTCTGTAAAAAAAACCCAAACTTTGCTTTGTAGCGAAAGCTTTACTTTTTCATCTGGTAAAAAAAAAAAAAAGACAATAAAATGGAAACCTGATAGACATTATTGTAGTCCATGGGATCTGTTGTGTTCTGACAGTGTCCATCTTTGATGGAGCTGTCTTCAGTGTCTATTGTTCTGTTCCTATGACAGAAAAAAAAACCTGAATGGACGCCACAGATGTGAATACAGCCTAAGGCAAAGTGGTGTGAACACACATATTGGACAGTTGAAAAAAAACACATGGAGACTGTACAATATCTACGGGCTGTGGGGCAGTATTATCCTTCTCTCTATAGTCTCCTAAATAATACATAGTAATAGAACATAGTGATGGAGGCTGAGCCCTGAGCTCCTTCATCATGACTGTGTGACAGGAACTGTCTGTTCATCAGTAGTGAGTGACAATATACAGGAAGTCAGGGACCTGTTCATTATTCCACAGATTTATATATACATGTTATATTATCAGTGTGAGAGTCACAGAAAGGTCAAAAGAAACGTATGCAGAAAAAAATAACTAAATAATGTAATAGTGACTGAATTATATATATTGGGGGAATAGGTACATAATGAATAACATATATGCAACGGAATATTTTATAACTTTCTCCTTATAGAAATAAATGTAGATAAATAGGCTAGGACCCCATGCTAAATGCAATGTTACTGCCACATGTGAATGAATCCATAGGGAGAGCATAGGATGTTTATCCACTAGTCAGGCTTAAAGGGATAGCTATTAAACTTAAACCTGAATTGGTGTCATCTTGTCCCAGTGTTAGTGTTGTGACACGTGCAGGACGGCCTGTTTGTTCTCTTGATGTCCCCGACTAACAATTCAGAAGCATCTTTTCTAAAGACTCTGCTAAGGCCCGAACTCTGTGTTCGTGTTTCCATTCGGGGACCCCGAAAAAAAGCGGTTACCTTGGGAAATCGTCAGACCCCGTATAATGGGGTCCGTGTGGTTTCCGCACGAAAAATGCGGAAAGAAAAGTGCTGCTTGCAGGACTCTTCTCTCTGAATATTTCATGCGGATAGGGGAACGGAATGGCCTGAACGCATATGTGACCCGGGCCTTATATGTATTGTTCCTGTTATTCTTCCTAGAAATTTCTTAGTACAAATGAAAACTGAGTGGGGATGTGTGTCTATACTACATTCTACTGTCCAATGGAGTGCTGACAGTGCTAGACTGTGTAGAGACACACCCACTTAAAGGGATTGTCCACAATTGGACAAACTATGATAGACGAAAAAAAAACAAAAAAAAACTCAACATACTCACCTGTCCTGGTACTCGGACCATGGTACATGACCGAGTAGACCGTGACCTTGAACAATGGAGCACCAGGGACAGGGGAGTATGGTTTTTGCTCCACTTGCTCCCAGCCCTTCCTGGACAATGTCTTTAACTTGGGCAATGTCTACTTATTCAGTTTTCCGGGAGCTATAACAGAGGAACCGCATGAGAAAAGATACCAAGGAATTTTTATTGATTGGGGACTTGAGACAGAAGTGGTGACAGGTCCTCCTTCATGGGGCACAATTCAAAATTTCATCAGGCCTCCTCCACCCCAGTCATCCCAGCTGTGTGCACACCACGTTAGAAATACGACGTCTCTGAATGAGTACAGGTCTTTGTACATTTCCCTTGAGGCCATGATACATGAGTGGAAATTGCACTCGCAAGTTGGAAAGTTTGTGAAAAATTGGCGAGGTGGCGAGGAGCGAGACCATCGGTTTACCAATCCTCTGGGCTCCGTGCCTCAGTCTCCCATCTTATTACATACACATTAAGGACAGCGAGACATCTGCTCTCTGCACATTTGGCTTTATTTCGATTTCTTCCTTCCCAAATACAAATCATTTCCCAAACGTCTGACAGTGAAAATTACAGGAGGATAGGAGAATAAAAAGACCTATCTGTCCTAGGTTTAGAGAAAAAAACCCCACATATATACATTTTTCACGCACTAGATAAAGAAGGGAAAAAACAATAGGAATGTGACAGTGGCAATAGATCAGTGTAATGGGACTGCAAGGAGGTTTTTATTTATCTGTGTATGTTTAACGGGACGCCTTAGGCGAGAGACTCAACGCAGAGATAGAGGCGAGAAAGCAGATTTCGGAAATGCAGGTTCTCTGGGCTCAGAGGAAAATGAGTTTGCTAATTAAATGCCACATCTTGACCCCTAACTCGATGCTCTGGGGGCTGCAGGCATGCTGAAGTGATAGGGGAGGGGGCGCGTAATAGCGTGTCAGTGATTAAACGGCTTCTCCACACATAGTATCTGCTTGTCCTAATATACGAGGGCTCCAAAGCAAGCCAAGGCGGCAGCACCTAGAATCGATGAGCGCTCGGAGCAAGCTATAGAGGAGAGGGAAGGTGAAGGATGAATAGAACATGTCTACTGCCGACTCTGTAAAATGAAGGCAGTTTGTAGACAGAAACAAAATATGATCACTGCCGGTCAAATACAGAGCACCGGGGAGGAACTGAGACTACATCCATCCTGACGTCTGCATAAGGAACTGGATACCGCCAGAAGGAGACACTATACAGCAGGAAGGTGTAATAATAAGAAAAGGTGGTAGACAACTCCATGATATGCATGTGCCAAGACTGGGGACGTTCATATGTTGTAGGATAAGAACAATGGACTTTAACATCTATAGAGTGATACACACAAGACACATATGGAGCCCCCTCCATCTGTGTCCATTCCCATTGACCTTAATGTAACAAATAGGGACAATGGCACCCCCTAAGTGGCCCTAATAGGACTAAACACTGATCCTAGCCCAACTTGGGGGGGCAATGCCCTAACCAGCACATAACCCCCGACTAGAATGTGATCCTACAATATTAAGGTCCTAAAGCGCCCCTCCCTAAATGTGCAAACTAATGCCAAATAGAGATGAGCGAGTACTGTTCGGATCAGCCGATCGGAACAGCACGCTCGAACAGAAATGAATGGACGTAGCCAGCACGCGGGGGGTTAAGCAGCCGGCCGCCGTCAAAGCGGAAGTACCAGGTGCATCCATTCATTTCTATGGTGCGTGCTGTTCGGATCGGCTGATCTGAACAGTACTTGCTCATCTCTAATGCCAAAGTGTAATGTCAGTGTCTAGTCCTATTAGGGTCACTTAGGGAAGGTGGCCCCCCTTTTACTACTTTCGCTACTTACTCCCTTGTTCTTTACTGAACCCCGTTTTACCCATCTGTGCCCACTGCGGCATATATACACTTGGGCTTTGGTTTTATTATTCTTTATGTGGTGGGTCGCTGTGACCCTATATTTTCCTGTGTCGGAGTGGTGTATGGTGGATCCTTTGGGATTTCCAGGACAGTCTCCTATTTGGTTGTATTTTAATAGATATATTTAATGTTAAGTTTTATTAATTTTCATTTGGATTTACACTACAACGGTATTACCAGCAAAATCAACAAGCCATTGAATAAGAATACGTCAATGCACCTGACCCTAAAGTGTATAGCGGTGGCGCCAGGGTACTGCAGGTCTGAATACGAGCAGACCACACGTGCTCCCCGTCCACTGCAGTCAGCGCCGCACCTCTCATGAGGCGACCTGAAGCGACCGCTTCAGGCGGCGCTATGCCGGTGCTTGGGGGGGAGGCGGCATTTTTACTGGTGGATTGGGGCAGCGTCACCGTCTTGGTGGATTGGGGCAGCCCTGTGGACACAGCGCTGCTCCAGCGGCCGCCCCTCACGCTTCGTAGAGAGCAGGTCCTCTCCCATGCCTGCTCTCTGCCTGCTAACGCCGCCCGCCCCAACCCTCCGCCCCCTCCTTCCCACACGCCGGGTGACGTGGCCACGTAATCAGGCCCGCACCCAACGTGTGCCTGCGTTCTACGCGGGGGGCGCTCTGAAGACCGGACCGGGCGGCGGCTTTCTGTTGTCCGCCTCAGGCGGCAAAAAGGCTAGGTTCACCCCTGATTGCAGTACCTTCTAGTGCGCAGAGGCAGCGGGAACCACTGATCTGCACGGTGTCTGGGTGTAAGACCCCCACAGATCAGATACCGGTCAATAGGTCATAAGTATGAAAAATGCATTTGCTAATGGACAACCCCTTTTAGAACAGAGGAAAGAAACAACATAGAATAATGAGATTTTTAAGCCTTGTTATTTCAAGGACTATGTACTATAGTAGGCAAGGTGTTCTCTTCAATGTCACTTATAGATGAATAACTTAGGTTTACATAAACCAGTCCGGAGGGAATGGAAATCTTGGTGCGTCATCAGACCAAGTACATATCATATCAACATGGAGGTCACGTTATTGGAGATGTAAAGGGATGGTAAACAATATGACAACACCTAGGTATTAAGTGACCTACATACGGCAGCTTAGTAGTGTTAGATGAGCCTAGCCACAGCTCACCCTTTAGTAACCCTTTGTAGCTTACCCTTGGTACAGTTTCTATCCATCTGGGGTAACCAATGTCCCATTAATGAATGGGATAGTCTAGACATTATACAACCAGCATGTACAAGTCACATAATGTACAGTATAATACAAGTATATTGTCCATTATACTGAACTATATAGGCTGCTACAAAATTTGAGTGTATGGAGGGATCCGTGAAAACAGACACAAATAGAACATGACCTATATTTCAACGTTTCGTTACGAACCATCAAAGTATGAAAAATGTGAATATCCCCCATTCACTTGTCTCAAATCTAATGCTGACACGTGACGTCCATTAAAAAAAAAAAGTCACACGAGACGTTATTCATGTGAGTTTTGCTTTAGGGTTATAGTGGAAGACACCAGGCTTGTGTGCAGGAACACAGAGTGATGGCTACCTACTCTCAGGGTTTTACAACAATAATCCATGCGGTTTATGACTGAAGACATTTTATCCAAATCACCGCCTTAGATACCCACTGGCCCTCTCTTCTGACAATATAACCCACCTGTCACACGGGGCCACTTTTACCTTTTATTAGGGTCAGAGTCGTTGTACATATACGGGTAGTTATAAGTCCATACACATTAGATGTGTCTTGATGGGATCACGTCTTTTCCAAATCGTTTGGCCAGCCATGTAATGTGTATAGGACCCCAGAAATCTGCCTTTAGGGGAGAGAAGGATTGGGATTTTGGTTTTAACTGTTAATCGTCTTGATCTGGGAGGGGAGGGGAGGCACATGCTGCTCAAGGAGTCTTGAAATGCAATGTTCACCGGACAGATCACTTAAGGGTAGTTCAACTATCAACCTACTATACTTGTACCTAATGTGTGTCGCCACCTTTAAACCTTACCAAGGTAACCTCTTGGGATATCTAAGTAACCTTCTGAAGGGAGTCTGTCATTGGGACTTGCAAATAGGACTCGCAGCCCTGCAGATACTTTGATTCCAGTGACTCTAACCTGTGTTTGGAGAAAACCAAGGAGTGACCTCTGTTGGGATCGGATAAGCACACACACACAGAGATGGAATAGGTTCCACAGACGTAGTGGATGAAAATCATCTCTTTATTGGTTAACAACACACAGCACAACGCGTTTCGGGAAAAAAACAACCATCACTTTATCAAGTGCCTATAAGGGAACCCAGAAGAACCAGGCTCAAAAATGCTCCAGACTCTCCTAACCTGTGTTTTTGTATGTGAATCGGCGCCTTCATTGCCAAGATATCAATTTTTGTCAGTATACAAATGGGTTCAGTGCACCAATGAGGGCTTTGTTGTTGCTCCAAAGAGGTCTCTCCTTCAGTGCTCCCAATAGCTAATTTAACCAAAACTGCCGTAACTCAGCAATGGAGTCACCAATTTACAAGGGGAGAGCAATGTTGGATTCGAGTGGTGCTATTCTTTGTTCTTTCCTTGTAAATTGGTAATTCCCGTGCCGCATTATCACAATTTTTGTCAATATGGGAGCACTAACGGAGATACCGCTTTGGAGCAACAACGAATTCCTCTTTGGTCCATCGAGTATGTGTATACTTACAAAAACAAGGGAAAAACACAGTTTGATTGAGTGACCCTACCCCATCTATCTGGGTCCTGGTGACCGACTCCCTTTAAAGCCATTTAATGTTACTAATCACCAGTAATGGACAACCATTAATGTAATGACTAGCTCAGCGATCATGAAATCTCCTATGTAATGTATAGTGATAGGCACATATGTCATATGGTTGTGAGACTCATCCACATCACTCCTGTGTGGTTTACGACAACAGTCTGCCGGTACAAGGCGATTAAAGTATCTTATCAGAACAAATATGATTATCTCAATCTCCTCAGTAAGGCTTTCTGTTAATGTCCCAGAGAGGAGATTAACAACCATGCTAATTGAGGTTTTGGGGCTAATCTACTTAAAGTCTCCCAATGTCACCGACTCAGACACGATTGACAGTCGCATAACCCTTCCTGTCAGAGGTGCCAGCAGAACACTGCAGACAATTATCTGCTACACCTTGACTCCTAATTCTGTGCGCTTGGACGAGGAGCCTGTGCCGGATATTAGAGAGTCGGTAATAAGGATCAGTGGTGGCCAGCGATTAGAGATATTTGTCACAGTTAATATTCCTGCATTGTAAACTGTGAAGCTTTAGTCTAGGCTGCCAGGTGTTCAACATAGTCATCGCTCAATGAAGCCTTCCAAAAAGGACAAAAGAGATGCTTAAAAGGAACACTGGAAATAAATCAGAAAAATAAGCAAGATGAATCGCTGCCCTGCAAATGTGGCAGAGAAAACAGGGGTTAAGCTTTTCCGGATCTGCTCCATTTTTGCTGGAAACCGTCTTGGGCCATGACTTGGTCAAGGGACTTAAACGGGTTTCCAGCGTTTTGCTACTGATGGCCTATCCTTAGGCTAGGTCATAAAATATCAGATTGTAGGAGGGTCTGAGAGCAGCTGTCAATCCCAGGGCTATGTAATAGACGGAACCAGAAGCACCAGCCAATGTGAACTGAACTGCAGTAACTTAACATGGCAGCTACATAATGGGCCACAAGCGATCTGATGCCAACAATATAAAAAGGCTGCACTACCCTTTTAAAGGGGTTATCCACAGGGGCATACCCTGAAGGGGTGCAGAGGATGCAGTAAAACTGGAGCTTATAAGCATTGGCATCAGTATTGAGATTGCCACTTCCATCTGGTCCACAAACCAAGGAGACCCACAGATTCCCCTAACCACACTAAGGTGGATTAAACTCCTTAGCACTCGCAACCCTCACTATCAAGAATTCCCTGTAGGGATGAGGTAGGGGCCCCGGACAAAAGATTGCACCGAGGCCCACAAGACTTTAGTTACACCACTGGTTATCCACTAAATGTATAAAAATGTATTTCTTCGGGGTTGTTTATGCAAGAAGCTTAGAGTTTCTGGGGCCGATTCAGATTCGGTCACATGATCAGAACTACTGTTGTTCACAGGTAAGCTACCTGGGCTATGGAATTGTCTTTACTATTATAATGACCTAGTCTGTTGAGCACCATACTACAGGTTATCTGTGAATAGGAGAGAGAAAAGAGGCTAGATCTGATCACAGAACCCAGATTTCCATACCTTGTCTGATCGTGTGGCCAGACATAAGCCACAAGTACAGTTAACCTTATTCTATGTTAGTTAGAGCTCGGACGAGCAGGAGTTTTGTTTTCCTTTTGCCTGAAGTTAGGGCTGTATTTTATTGTGCAAAATTTTGTGCCTAACGTGAACGTTTATTTTCCTTTTTTTTTTTTTTTTTTTTTTAATAAACCTGTTAGTTCCAGTTTCGTGCCCCTGTCTCTGACTAGTTGGGTCCGCACCACTGCAGCTACCGAGCTACCACCCTACAACACATATAGTTGAGATAA
The DNA here is from genome assembly GCF_031893055.1 of Leptodactylus fuscus. Classification (NCBI taxonomy): domain Eukaryota; kingdom Metazoa; phylum Chordata; class Amphibia; order Anura; family Leptodactylidae; genus Leptodactylus; species Leptodactylus fuscus. Next base: position 21,053,734 of record NC_134271.1, on the reverse strand, counting down.
AATAGGATTACAGGAATGGAGGAGATGAAGAGAGAAGATACAGAAATATATTTTATTTTTGCATGTTTTTTTTGCATTTAATATTCCGTTTTAAAAAGAAAGTAAGGAGGATGTGCTGCAGGGCAATGCTCTGCGAGTCATGCAGCCAATATTATCAGCTCATTAATCCGGGTTACTCATTGCAATGACTCATAAAGAGTTATTATTTGTGTCCTCTGATCTATACATGCCCATTATAGTAGTGATTGCTAGTGATCACTTCCAGCTCCCAACATGCACATTAGTTCTGCAATTACACGGATTCTTGTTCACGGTTATGAGCACAACCTTACCTATAAATCATCTCTCCTTTCGGAGAGAGTGCAGGAACCAGGATGCCAAGACCTATTAACTTAACAGCCAATTGTCCTTCATTGGATTTCCTTTCTAAACCAAATAATGACATTAGAAGATCTATGAATATTTTCCGCTTTCAGTTCTGGTTTCCATCCAGAATAAATATGGCTCTTGACCTTTGTGGTTATTAGCGATATGTGGTGTATGCAAGCAGCACAAGACCCTTGTCCACTATAATTGACCTTTCATGTGCCTGCTGGAAGCAATCTGCATATGGTACCTGGGCAGCTTCTCTCCCTCCACACTTTCTACATGACATTTCCTGTTCCCTCGTCTATGCAGGTGTCCTTCTTAAACCGTATTATGTAAATTGCTGCTGAAAAAAAAAAACACAGCTCCTGGAATAGCAAATAATGACGACTGTATATACCGGCAGAGAGCGAATATTCTTAAAGGGACACTAAACCTAGAAAGAAGTATAGAAGTAACTAAACAAAAAGTGTCCATGGGATTTTCAGTTTGTAGGAATTTCTACACATTCCTTGTAGAAACCAAAAGATCTGAATTCCTTCCAGACTCCTTCCATTTTCATGTGATGGGATGGGCTTATTGAAGTAGATGTATCAAAACCATCCATGTTGCCAATATCAACCAATCCTTGTGCAGGATACAAAGTAATTGGTTGCTATAGACAGTTGGGGGGGGGGGGGGGGAGGCTCCTGCTACCTAAGAAAATCTGCTCTGTACATTGGCTCACATGTCAGAAGGTAATCCAAGTCCGGGGACCAGAACAGAGACCAGAGCCCATGCCAAACAGACAGGTGACTATATAGTGTTTATAGTTTCTAGAGATGAGCGAGTACTGTTCGGATCAGCCGATCCAAACAGCACGCTCCATAGAAATGAATGGATGCACCTGGTACTTCCGCTTTGACGGCAGCCGGCCGCTTAACCCCCCGTGTGCCGGCTACATCCATTCATTTCTATGCGAGTGTGCTGTTCGGATCGGCTGATCCGAACAGTACTCACTCATCTCTAATAGTTTCTACTAGGAGTGGAGTCAGTAGTGCAAAGCACCAACTCCAACTCCTCCACTTTCCAACAGGATCAGTCAGAAGCAGTAAAGATTCTCTAACTAATTAAAGCGCCAATGATCGTTACACATTTACTTTCATAGGAATCCAAACTATACATCTAATTATTATATAATGTAATTAGTCATTGTATTTTGAAGTCGGAGTTGGTAACTTATTCAGTCTCCCAGCCAAAATAGGTCTCAACTCCAACTCCACAGCCCTGGTTTCTACTCCCTAGACAAGGACGTGGATCACCCCTTGAAGTGCGTGTGTCCCAACTACCCTGATATAGGTGCAGTCGTCTGTCCATGTGTTTTATAATACAGTTTTATATCAGAATTACCATAGGCAAACAGAAAACCGGCATGAAATAGTTTAGAGAATGAGTTGCAAAGTTACGACGGAGCGTTCCGCCAAACCAAAGCAGGATAATGTGATACCAAGCACTTCACTTGCAGGATATTATGTTATGGATTAACATTTCAAGAGTATTTAGGCACTTAATACACAAAAGCCAAATTTTGCTCATACTAGAGCAGGCGGCAAGTAAAGACAGGCTGAAAGGTAAATAATTCTTGGTTGTCATGAAGTCTCATGAACCATAGAGTAATACAGATAAAGTAACCGTAGTTCTTAAAGCTCATGTACGCTATCACGTTAGAGGACATGCTATAATTATCCAGTGACAGCAGCACTACTTGCTAATTATCTATGAAGCAGCAAATCCATATTGCAGCGCCATAAAGTGATGCTCCGATGATGGCAGCAGGTTCCAAATGGAGAAACCGCACATTAAGGGATTAAGCACATGGGCGTATTATGGCTGTGTAAAACTCCGAGTTGTAACGTTTGGGTCCTTACGTGACTTCTGCATATCTCTGACTATTACTACATACAATAGATGCAACAAAAATCCAAGACGGCCGTGTTTATCGATAGGAGAGCAATCGGCATGGGTGCTCATCCAATCCGAGACTGGGAATCAAGCTTCTTGGTAAAAATAAATACGGAGGTCCGTGTGTGGAAGTAGGGCAGCGTCGACTGGCTAGCGTCTACCAGAGTGATCTGGAATCAGAGAAAATAATAGGGAAAAAATTCCCAAAATTGTCAGGATGCGCGCTCTCTTTTGGGGAAGAAGGACACGATACGCTCGAAGTGCAACGTAGAACTTTATTGGTGCAAAGAAGGCATGCTAGGGCAGGGCCATAAGAATAACTGGTGTAAATTATGGCAGCTATGAGCCAACGTAGAGATGCCATGACGGGTTACTGAATTCACTTCAACAGGAGCAGCCCGTATACAAGCCTACAGTGCTATTTACTTCTGACTAGGGTTGATCCGATCTTGATATTTCAGGATCTATTTTAAAATCCGATTTCCGATCATTTTCCAGCCGACCCCGATCGTGAAATTTGCTCGATTGCTGATCAGGATCCGATCTTTCCCGATCGCTGAACCCTAGTCAATGCTTCTCCATGGGAAAAGTCGCTTTTAGGGTTGAGCCGCTTTTGAGATTTCAAAATCCGATTTCCAATCATTTTCCAGCCAATCACGATCGTGAAATTTGCTCGATCGCCGATCGGAATCCGATCTTTTCCGATCGCTCAACCCTACTTCTGGTACCATCTCCTATACAACTCTCGATCAGCTGATCAGCTGATCCGGTCCGGGTCTTGGACCTCCATCCATCAGACACTGATGGTCTATCCTGAGGTATAAAAACCCGTTAAGCCATTAATGTAGATTTTGGGCCAAATGTAATCACCTACAGAGGGAAGAGAGTCTGTAAAATCCACAATCGTTCGGAAAATAAGTGAAAAAGTATAAATTTACATTGTTTTGCTTAAATGCAGCAAATCAAATCCACAGCATAACAATTTTTCTATCTCCAAAGAAACAGAAGTGCTATGCAAATTCTAGGTGTTATATAGCATTTTCACTCTTGAAGCTTCATTGTATGCATATATTATACGTTGCGTGCGGCATGTGTTATCTACACATAATAGCTTTTCTAAATACATCAGGGGTTCGCAACTTTTTGGTTTAGGGGCGAGATATTGTAGCTTGCTTTAGCTAAATAATAAATACTAAGAATAACTACTACAAAACTGTGACATATTGAGGGATTATATAAGAGTTGTATTTGTAGAAACTTTTATGGCTCTTCTGTTTCTGCCGCAGACAAGGGCTGAATACTAAGAGACTAAATAGGAAGAATACTTAGGCCTAATATATAAAACTCTTACCCATGGTAACCTATTAGACTCTAGAATTCTTTTTTTGATAGAAAAGTGATGCCAAGGGAAACACTAACCGAGTCCCCCATTATCTCACAGGGGTTACACCACTATGCCTTCCACAAGTGTGTATGGAATGAGAACGCTTACGTTCTAGCACCACTCCATTAGAACCGCTCTTCCCACAGGAGGCTGGGATTTTTAAGGCTTGCAATGGTCAAAGTGGTTGGGAACACAACCAATTCCTCATGTTCTCCTCCGGGGCTGGTGCAGTGTTGGGGAGGCCCTGCAGGGTACCTGATGGTGGTGGTAGAGTTTCCCCTGGGTTACGTTCTATTTGTTATTAGCCTTCCTGAGCCTGATGATGGTCGTGCAGAAATAAGCCTCAGTTGACAAGAGGTTTGTAGGGCAACTCCCAGTCCTTACGTGAGGTAGAACAAGGTTAAACAGAATCCAATTTCTGGAGGTACAATGCTGTTGGCATTACCACTATAGGTTGGGAGTCACTTAGAATATAGCATATACACAGTCCAGTCACATTAATGTGATCACCTATCAAAATCCAGAATTACCACCTTTGGCAGAGTGGATCGCTGCGAGACGTGCAGGAAGAGAGGGGATGTTGTGATGATGTCTCTGGGATGTTGAGCCATGCCGACTCCAGTGCCGTGGCCAGCTGCGCTAGGTTATGTGGTTGAGCATCCATGGTGCAAACAACCCGATCGAGATGGTCCCACAGATTCTCAATTGGGTTCAAGTCCGGGGAATTTGCTGGCCAAGGGAGTACGGTAAACTCATCCTGGTGCTCCTCGAACTACACACGTACACTGCGAGCTTTATGACACGTCGCATTGTCCTGCTGGTAGATGCCATCATCCTGAGGAAAAACAATTCGAATGTAGGGGTGAACATGGTCCGCAAGGATAGATGCATACTTGTGTTGATCCATCGTGCCTTCCACAATGATGAGTGCACCCAGATGTTTGATGACACTGGCTTCTGCAATTGGTTATTTAACGTTGACGTCAAAAGTAGGCGGTGTCAACAGACTGGGACCAAAATCTTCAGAAGGTTTGGCAAGGAGAAGCGCTCACCCAATTGGATAATGATATGTTTATTAAGGCACGACGCGTTTCAGGCACTTAGGCCTTTTATCAAGTGCAATAAATCACCTTCCCAGAGCAGCTGGGAGTCTTAGTGGTAGGCGGTGGTCACATTACTAGGACTGGACTGTGTATATAGTACAATAGAAATAAACCTCTGCCTACTGGAGTTGTGGGAAGCCTTGGAAGGCATTAAACAACTGATGGACCATACAGTATATGGTGGAGACTGAACTGTGAAGACATAATGAATTTCAGAGCCATAAAGTCACCAGAACAGAATAAGCGGTGACCATAAAGCCGCTTTCCTCATAGAATAAGGAATAAATAATTACAGCGAGGAGTATTTCATATTTCATGCAATTACTATACCCCACGTCTTCATCACACCAGGCCTTGTGAATAATGTATTGTTTCAGCTTTTATGTGTCACCATACCATGCTTGGCTTGTGGACCTCTAGCCTATTACTCCAAAGGCACAAGAGCATGGACAGCCCCGTTCTGCCGCGGCTAATAAATTCTGTAAGAGCAATTCTTCACATTTCTCCTCTAAATCTCAGCATCTGTTCTGATTCAAAGGCTGCTATTTCTTCTTCTCAGCAAGGCGTCTTACTGTATTTCCATGACTTTTCAGGGAGATCTATCTGAAGAAATAAGCAACATTATATGGAATAAAGAGTCCTAGATTATCCTGCATAGTCATATTCACTCTCGAACACCGCCATGGCTATTGTGAAGGGAAAAGTATATTCAATTTTATGATTTTCTAGGCTTCATTCCTCACTCAGCTGCCACGTACTGCTGATTTGAAGCCTTTAGATCTCACGACTCGTCTTCCCATAGAATCCTAAGTGAGACTTCTTTAGGCGATACAGATAATAGATGATCGCCGTCAACACAATCCTTACATGTAAATACGGAAAAATGATGTTCCGAGTGGAAAAAAAAGAAAGAAAAGTGATAAGGAGCTATATCTGATATTGGATATAATCCAGCAATTCTGGTCGTCTCCTGGATTCGGGTGTCTCTTGGGATCACTCGGAGATGTCACGTTGGGGGATTGAGGTTAATCAAAACATTAAAGGCGAGAACTGTAGAGAGAACGCTCAACAGATCTGTCAGAAATATCATTTACTGAGGTTCTTCTCATATTACCGATCTCAGTGTCGGAAATAGTCTGGAAATGTCAAAGAGAAATTTAAGGGAAGCTCTTCCTTAGATCGGCATTGCCTGTAGAGTCCGTAGATGTAAAACCTTGTCTCTATGTAATAGACACACATTGACTAAAAAAATAACACACCATGGAGGAGTTGTTGGAATTGAATGAAACTTTCTGTGTTTGACTATATGCCAATAGGAGCGGAGCGCTTCACCAGAAATACACGCAAATGTTCTTTATTGAAGTCCAACAAAACACAACGCGTTTCGGGCTAACTGCCGTTTCTCAAGTGTAATGAACTCCTTATTGTTGGCTGGATGTTGGAGGTTTGACTACATGGATGATACATGTAAGTGATCACTATATTAGGGCAAAAAGAAAGTTTATTGGAGAAAATTGTACAAGTGAAAGAAGCTCTAGTACATTAATGGGACAACGACTAGTCTGGGTATAAGATAAGAACCGATAGGGCAAGAAAAGCATACGGGGTCCGACATTCGTCCATAGGTCCTGTAGACCCTGCATTCCCCATAGGTTGCTGAAACTTGCACCCCAGCTAGTCCCATAAATGCTCGATTGGTGATAAATTTGACAAACAGGGAGGCCAGATAAGTAGTGGTGTAAGGATTGTGCAGGGGGAGCAGCCAGGTCTGGAGGGGTAGGGTGCCCTTGGCCAGCTGGAGCACCTTGATGATGGTTACGGTTCTCCGACTGCTTTTACCACTATACATCTCAGGTAGCAAAGATTTCACTAATTTATGCTGCCTGTGGACAGTGGCGTCAATGGAAAGGGGCCTGTTGTTATGTGAAGTATGTGGATGCCACTGGGCCCTTTTCCGAAAAGCCTGCTTAGGGGAGGAGAAGCAATGTGAGTCAGTTACACATGGGAGCACTGTGGGGGCCATTGTGTTGCTCTTTGGGGTACTGTGGGGGCCATTATATTAAACATGGAGGCACTGTGGGGGACATTACATAGCTGGCACTGTGGGGGTCATTGTGATACACATGGAAGTACTGTTGAGGCTATTATATTACACATGGGAGCACTGTGGGGGCCATTGTGTTACACATGGGAGCACTGTGGGGGCCATTGTGTTACACATGGGAGCACTGTGGGGGGCCATTGTGATACACATGGGAGCACTGTGGGGGCATTGTGTTACACATGGGAGCACTGTTTGGGCTATTATATTACACATGGAGACAATACATAGCTGTTATAAGTCCTTTTTAAGTTATCTATACTTCAGGGGTGCTCAATTGGGACTTTTTCTTAGTAGGGGGTTCTTCACTTGAATAGGTTGAGAAACACAGTATTAGATCTCTTAGGGGGCATTCACACTTGCACCCGTGTCTGACCACGAGATCTGGGACTTTATTTCTGGGACTTTTAAACTGATGACCTATCGTGAGGATAGGATATTGACTGAAACTATGTGGGGGTCCAACACTCGAGACCCCCACTGATCATTAGTTTGAAGAGGCAACTGCACTTCCTAAGTTCTGCTTCCGCTTTACAGGTCATGTGACATTGTTTTCATTGGTCACATGGCCTAATCGCAGATCATTCCCACTCAAGCCTCTTGAAACAGATGATCGGCTGAGGGTGATTATCAATTAATAAGTCCTGGAAAACCCCTTTAATACGGTTTCCCCCTCGAATTAACTGATGGTGCCAAAAAATATATGGCGCACTCAAGTTGCCATTGCACCAAAGCTTTATGGAGAGTTAAAATAATAGTTTCTTCTTCAGAAGCCGTACCTTTCCTAATACATGATGATATCGTGTTGGCTTTTGGAGCAGCAGGCTGGCATTGTATGCTATAATTTAGTTTATTTCCAATAATCACTACCAAATCTTTCTCCACTGTAGAGTCACCCAATAGTGACCCTTAAGTTAGCTTAAATTTGGTTAATTTCTAATGAAACCAATTTAGTATAATACTGTAACACACGAGCAAAACACAACTATTTGGTGGTCACACACAGACTATAGCCTATCATCTTATAACAGAGTATCACAAAATCATGTTGTTTTGAAAAGTTGTTCATCTTGTCGTAGACATGTCTAAAAGCATCCAGCCTAGAGGAAAGCTAAAGAAGGACAAATCTTTAAATAAAGGTGGACATTACAGAAGGGCATCTACATACTGTGCCCACCCTTTCTGTAGTCCGGTCACTCTCACAGCAGATACTCTTGAGCTTTTCCGGTCATGATGAACATACTAAGGGTATGTTCACACAGAGGAAAAGGTCGTGAAAAACTTTTCTGCCTTGTGGACATTCCGCGCGGCTAGCCGTAACGGGACGCCGTTGCAGCATCGGCATTCAGTCATACAAGTCATTTACTGACAAACTGGGGAAACCTTTAGTACATCACTTACTAAGGAATACAATATAACAATATATTGCAGTCTGAACAGGGAGAGTATAGGAACGGAGTTACTCTCAAAGGAAGGTGGAGGCCAAATCACCTTCAAAGGACCTCCTAGCTTGTCCCATTGGTAGGGAATCACCACTGGAGGACTGTCACTCACCACATCACATATACTGTATAATTTAATATGATGGAATATTCACTGCAAACTTTTCCAGGTAGTTGAGCAATTTTGCACAGAGGACATTACTATATCTTCAATGACATGTTTAGAAACCATTTCAATGGAAATCTGGCATGCTGGATGATGAAAAACACTCGGTTCACATTGCATTCGTGAGTCCATTCGTGGAAACCTATCCGCATTAAGAAACCACACGGATCCCATAGACTATAGTGAGGTCTGTGTGATTTCCACACCAAACGTGCTGCACCAAATATGATACAAAGTATAAGTCACTGTGATAAATCTGGCTGACCAGCCGAATGCTAGTCTGCACAATTCCTCCATACACATGAAAGGTGGGCCAAGCAATTTGTGTCTATTGGTCACAAGGAAGAAAGCAGATGCAAGACCTCCACAGTCAGTGACTTATCTTCTACCATTCACCTACCCCAAGTTCATATACCTACGAGCTATAATTTTAGGCCAGATCTGGACTTGGATGGGCTGGGAAATACCCCTCTTCTCCAATCACGACCCCTAAAGTGGTGTGTGGGGTGCAAACCATAAACAAGATGCTAAATTGCAATTTTTTCCACCACAGACTGGCATAAATCGTTGATACCATAAATGGACTGTGCAAATCATCAGGTACTACTCAAGGAAAAAGAAAAACAGGTTAATTGTATCAAATTAAATTATTCATGTAGAAAAAGGATCAAAAATACAAATCAACAGAATAATGCAAACGCCTGGGACATTTATCTCACCCCGGATCAGACGAGAGGCAGAAGTTAATTAACAGCAATAATAGGGTAAGCTACAAACAGCAGATAACTATTTCCTATGTATACACCGCTCTTAACAATCAGATCACAAGATACTTCCAGCAGAGAACACAAAGCCGCTATATAATGTGAAATCAATATGACTGCCATATGAAATATATATCAGTTAACCAGACGTCAAGTCAGCCTCGGTTAACACAGTGTATAAATGATAGGATTATGATTCACCCCTAAAGTTTACAAAGTCAGTAGCGTTCCTACACATCAGTTACTTGGGGGATAGCTCATGTGCGCTCTGATTTCCCAGGGTGTCCAGGAAGTTTTTTGCAGGTGGATTTTGAAGAATTAGAATATCCCCATTGCCTCAGCATTGCCTCGTCCATTTCTACTTCTGGTAAAGGCCTTCAGACAACACTATTGTTAGTTTTGGAGGGGTTTTAGGACACGATAGACCCCCTTTTAACCCACTGACAAATGGCGTCAATAACATTGATTCTTTCATGACAATAGCGTAAGGATCTGAGCAACTTGGTCCAAAACTGCCTGTGTTGTAGGATATTCCCATTACGTAGTGCTTAGTACTTACTAAATGTGATCCAAGGACGGCCATCTTGTATACCTGTGACAGGGTCATGGCACTAGACGTCTTTACATTGCTGGCCATCGAATATATATAATTTGTGAGGTGGCTCCAGGTAAAACAATTTGGACCAAGACACAAAGTCAAGTATGAAATGCCTTGTGTCCAGCCTTGTGTTTTTTTGTGAAGATTCGCACACCTATATTAACTATGAAATGTAATATGTAGTGTAGATCAGTGTTTCTCAAACTGCGGTACTTGTATCCCCACAGACACCATCCTTACTTTACAAGCGTAATGAGCGATCCCATGGAGGTTCTCACTGCAGTTACCAGGGAGCGCCAGGTAAACTGACTACAGTACTCCCCGCTCCGGAACGGGTGCCAAATACTGAAGTCACCGGGCCGGAGCGGAGAGGAAACATGGAGGAAAGTGGTAAATAATTAATGCAGTTTAACACTCATTGGAGAGCATGGAGACACTATAGGGGCCATTAAATAAGGGAGCACTGTGTAGGCCATTTTATTATATGTGGCAGCAAAGTAGATGCAGTGTGGTGCCATTAAAGGAGGGGTCACCGTGCAGGCCATTAAATTACATGTGGAGCACTATAGGGGCCATTATATTACACTGTGGAGGGGTCATTATATTATATGTGGGACACTGAAGGGACATTCTAAGTGTGAGGGCCATTATACTACATGTGGGATCCTAGATGGGGCCATTATACTACATGTGGGATCATAATTGGGGCCATTATACTACACGTGGGATCATAGATGGGGCCATTATACTACATGTGGGATTATAATTGGGGCCATTATACTACACGTGGGATCATAGATGGGGCCATTATACTACATGTGGGATCATAGATGGGGCCATTATACTACACGTGGGATCATAGATGGGGCCATTATACTACATGTGCGATCATAGATGGGACCATTATACTACATGTGGGATCATAGATGGGGCCATTATACTACATGTGGGATCATAATTGGGGCCATTATACTACACGTGGGATCATAGATGGGGCCATTATACTACACGTGAGATCATAGATGGGGCCATTATACTACATGTGGGATCATAGATGGGGCCATTATACTACACGTGGGATCATAGATGGGGCAATTATACTACATGTGGGATCATAAATGGGGCCATTATACTACATGTGGGATCATAGATGGGGCCATTATACTACATGTGGGATCATAGATGGGGCCATTATACTACACGTGGGATCATAGATGGGGCCATTATACTACACGTGGGATCATAGATGGGGCCATTATACTACACGTGGGATCATAGATGGGGCCATTATACTACATGTGGGATCATAGATGGGGCCATTATACTACATGTGGGATTATAGATGGGGCCATTATCCTACATGTGGGTCATAGATGGGGCCATTATACAACACGTGGGGGCACTGAGGGGGAAACTTTTACTGAGTGTGGGAGATATTATACTGCATATTGGGGGAATGAGTGGACCTTTACATAACTGTTGATGAAGGCTCCAAACGAAGCCTCAATTTATTAAAATTTGATAGTGATGGCTACTTTGGGGGTACTTGGTTTTGGGCATTTTCTCACTAGAGGGTACTAAGTTTCTTAGCATCACACTGCCACACTACCTTCTCGCTCCTGTTGATAGTAGGATCCATTATTAGGATTTGCTGTATACACCAGGAGATGTTTGCCATCGGCTTTGTAACTGCATGGCACCAAATTCCATATCAAAGTCACTCTAAAACAGGCAAAGGTTGTCCAGACAAAAGAAGAAATGTTTTGTGTACAATTCTGAAAGTTCTGTTTTCGTCACAGTATATGGATTGGGTGCTTACTCCAAAAGTCTGTGCCCCATTCCCTTCCTAAGGTCAGAATATGGAGTGTTAGCTTGCTATGGCAACTTTAAGTGAATTAGTCATTCCAGGACATCAATAGATCACTTTGTACAATACCCTGACCTAACACAAGTGTACAAAGTATTCCATTCCAAGTACTATTCCTGAGCAACAAGTGCAGGTAGTTTTGGTTCCTGATTTGTTATTTAAGCTCTGTAATGTCAAGTGGGCGGCGTCAGGCAGGGGGTGTGACTCAGAGCTCCAATCAGAGGCATTCAGTGTCAGAGCTCAGAATCACACCGCCTTGTCTGCTCCTGCCTGACACCGCCCTCCTGACAGTGCAGAGCCTAAATAGTATATCAGGCAACAAAACTATCAGTATAGATTGCTCAGGAATGGTGGGGGCTAGACAAAATAATCCAACTGTGCCAGCAGCAGCTATTAACTGATGTAAAGAGTTGGACTTGTTGGAGCACTGATGGCAGCAATAGTGTGTGGCACCACCCCCTGGAGTATAGGAGGAAGAGCTACAGATATATTGAAAGATTTTAAATCAAATAATGAGAGCAAATATAGGAATACACGAGACACAGTAATAGAGATGGATACACAAGTAAAAACACAAGACAACTTTGATGTGAGTGTTGCCCCTTTAAATACTAAATATAAGAACTTTTTGCAAGTAACTTATTGTACAACAGCCCTAAATTTGATTTCTTGATGGAAGAGCCTTAAAGGGAACTTAGAATATTGTACATGTAGTTCTATCTGTGGAAGCATGTTATGGAGATTTGGGTCCTGGGCTCCTTACTGGGCCATAAAAGGCTAACAGAGCCTGCACTTCAGGGCAGATCCTGGGAGTAAGAGGAGGTGTCAGGCTCCGTCCTGCAATACTGAGAGACTGCTGAGACCTAACTGCATTATCTGTTGGTGTGGCTGGTAGTACGCCACTCATATAGTTAGTTTTGTTCTGTTTAGTTATTGCTCGGACGAGCAGGATTTTGTTTGACGTTTTTGTACCTGAAGTGAAGGTTTATTTATCTTGCTGTTTTTTCATATAAACCAGTTTGAACCAGACATCGTGTCCCTGTCTCTGACTGGTTGAGTCCACACCGTTGATGCTCCCAAGCTACTTTCCCCACAATATGTATTTTATATACAGGGGAAGTACGGTGGCTCATTGGTTAGCACTACAACCTTGCAGTGCTGGAGTCTTGGGTTCAAATCATGCCAAGAACAACATCTACAAGGATTTTATGTTTCGTGGGTTGGGTACTCCAGTTTCCTGCCACACTCCAAAGACATACTGCTAAGGTATTTAGATTGTGAGCCCTATATGGGACAGCGACTGACAATGTTTGTAAAGAACTGCCATATGATGGCGCTATACAAGTAAAAAAAATAAACATGTATATTTCTGGGAAAAGATTTAGCAAAACTTGTCATTTACTCATTATATCCATTAGGTCCTCCTCACTGATTGACAGCTAGCTCCGTACTCATACAGGGATTAGGACCACCCAATGGACTCCTAAACCGAGAAAGGGCTAAGGTTTAAATAAACAAATGACAAGTTATACTGAAGCTTTTCCCACAACACTATATCAATGTGCTCAGCGTCTCCTTTTCTATAACATGCTGCCTAAAAAAAAAATCACACACCATGTTTAACATGATAGGTTCCCTGTAAACAAGGTGTACGGAAATTGACATATCAGAGCGGTGGTCCCCATGTCCCAAATGCAGGCATAAGGGACCCCAGATGACTTATTGTGCAGATTAGGTAGAGCAGGAATAGCGAAGCATTTACTGCATTATACAGATAGGGCTCATTTTTCATTGTCTTATGTTACATACGTTACTTATCTCAATCACAATATGTTTATGGGCCAAATAATTCACCAAGTAGGGTAGTCATAACCCGCAATGACAGGTTATATAAAGAATAAGACATGTACTATTTTTGATAGGTTGAATGCAACATTCATCAGCTCTAAAACCCCGGCATTAAAACCCTGACAGCTCTTATCATTGCTTGTGCCAATCCATCTCGCCTATGTATCACCGCCTGGAGAAGACATATTACTAGCCTGGTATTGCAACACAAACAGCTTTAGAATTGAAGGGCAGTAAACTCATTTACACCTAAATGTACCAGAACACTCAAGGCTATAGCACGGGCGCTGAATGCGGCTCTTATTATACACACAGGGAGTTTCTGCCGGGGCAGGTTTATCTGACACACAGGAATACAATGGATGGAGCTGCAAGGAGAATATTAGCTGGAGACCAGGCGCACGGGGTTATTGGAAGTTTGGAGAATACCGTCCATAATAATAGGCAGCAACCTGACACTGCTCTCCCTGTGGGATACAGGTTTATAGTCATTTTAGACAATGCATTTATTTTATTTAACTTTAGGTTTCGTCATAATGACAAACCCGGGGGGTATAAAGAAGTGGTCATGGTCTTCTCAGGCTACTAGGAAGTGAATATTTACAGTTTATTGCCCTGGAGCCTGCGAGGAGAACCGAGACGTAAGAAGTTATCAAGCGCTCGCCGTCATTTAATCAGATTTTAATGAGTTTGCGCAGATTTTATATCATTTTTATGGCATGGAGAAGGTTAATGGCAGTTCTGACATTTGGTTGCACGAGAGTGATGGGATATAGAATGAGCTGATATCTGTATAGGGTTACGGTATTCCATCACCACATCCCTCTCTCATTGCCTTTCTTAAGACAGATGTTTAGTAAACTTGAGGATAGCTAAAGTGCCATTGAAGCCATGGGGGAAGCAATTCAGATGACCCAGTAGAGGTGTAAGGGGTGAGGCAAGGGTTAAACTCTAGAGATCTTCACATTTGTCTACTTTAGAGACTCAATCTGTCACCAAATACCTTCATTGACACAGTTCGGAAGCAAAGACGCATTTCAAGGAATCGGGAAGGAATCGACAAATGACAACATAGTTCACATTGACATTGAAGGACATTTCACAATCCCCTTGGAATTTTTGCAAAGGAACTTACCCAAAAGAGGAGGTTGAAGACGAACATGAGATATTTCATACACTGCAGGCAGTTCTGTGCCATCCTGCACCTCTTCAGCTCTAGGAGGAAAATGAAGGAGAGATCCAGGTAAAACACCACGTACTTGTTGCCCTTAGGGGACGTATACTTCGATTTTGTTGCTTTAGGACCAGGGTTAGTGTGAAACCCAAAAAAAGAGCCACCTGCAGATGCCCCAAACTGCCCCCCGTAGAGGCTGCTATAGCGGCGGAAGGCACCACCCTGGGGAAGAGAGTAGTCTTTGCTGTCCAGGGATGGACTGCGATGGTAAGTCGATTCATCCGTACTCGACCGTCTCATGGCGCAGGTGGGTGAAGAAGTTTAGGGGGCAGGGTAGGGGAGGGCTAAAAACTGGCAGGTAAAAGGGTTTAACCCTAAACTTAATTGGCAGTATCAATCCATCCGACGGCAAATGTGTCCCATCGTCACAATTAAGAAGGTGAAGAGAGAAGAAGCACTTTTTTTTTTTAGGACAGAGTTAGGATTCGGAGTGCCACTCTACCCACCAGTCTTCAGCAAAAGCGGCCATGCTAGCAGCTGCCCCAAACAGAGAAAATCCCTAAACCAGTGACTTAGGAACATCCCCTCTGGCCTCCGCCACATGTCTGCATGCAGGGCAGCCGTGCTGTTGGGCGCCTGGAAGGTGCAGGTGGCATGTCCCCCGTGTCCTGCCGCAGCAGGCAAGAGTAATCTGCTCTTCTCGTGCACAGTCCTGTCTGATCCTCTCTCGTCTGCGCAAACACAGAGTGAGCTTCATTCACACCGCTCTCATCTCTCAGTGATAATGCTTCACTCTCTCCTCGGATCTCCCCCTCCCTTTTGACATTTTCCTGTCTCTCCCTCCGTTTTGCATGCACACAAGCAGTTTCTCTGTGGTCCACTCAGAAGAGGAGGAGAGAGAAGGGAAGAGATTGCTCCTACAGGCTTATTTATGCATGCTCAGCACTCTCACTCTCTCAAGGATTCTTCCCCCTTCCCAACCAATCACAAATTTATCTCGGGCCATCATCACAGTTTCCAGCGAGGGGTGAAAAGGAACTGGTGAAGCTCTGCAGCTGACCCCCCCACCCCCTCCCCTCTCCAGAAATTAATTGGTTAAGAAATCAATAAGAAACCCTGAGCAGATTGAACTTGGAGCTTTCTTACTCGCTGGCTGTTTAATACACCTTTCTATGGCAATAATGGAAATTTTCTGGATGAAGATGGAGACTCCGAGCACTAGAAGGCTGAATGAATGGATGTAATTATCAGGCGGGAATATTAGGATATGTGCTATAGTCCAGAGGGACAAGGATTCTGCACTTGTCAGAATACGGTATATGAGCTTTATCCAGAATCTGCACATACCATCCACAGAAGTAGCGCCGTCATCATACAGATTAATACCTCTGTGTAGGGGATAAACTGCACCATATGTGATCTCTGTGTAGTTACATAGTATATAGTTACATAGTTACACATATGTCCATCAATATCAACCTGGGGGTAGGGAGAGGGTATTGAATAGATTTTGTTTGCCATAGAGCTGTATGCCAGTCATGTTCCATTGCACGGTATAGCGTTAACCAGTAATACATATGGACATGTCTGTAAAGCATCAGTCACCAAGGCTAAAGTATCATGGCGGCAACACATCAGGGTTCTACCCGCAGCGCTTTAGACTCAGGTTTCCTCTGCGGACTGTTTCGATTATTCCTATGGGGAAACCGCTGGCGTCGTCTCCGTAGGTATAATCGACCTGCTGTGATTTTCAAAACTGCACCAGTTTTGGAAATTGTGAACTAATCGGCAGCACCTTTTTTTACCGCAAAGTGGGCATGGGATTCTCTAGAATCCCATCCACTTTGCTCTGACTGTAAAATGACGCAATATTTGCTGCAATTTTACGCCACGCAGGGTCCCGGCCCAAAAGTTACAGCCGACTGCAACCTATAGCAGAGCGGTCACGCATCAAAGGTCGGAAGCTGTGACACTAGAGCAGTGGGCCCTTTCCTACGTCCATGCTTTTAGCTTTTCAAGATTCACCCTCGAATTAAAAAATGACACGTCACCTCTCCTGACAAGTCTATTTTGCTTGTGTCCCCCATTAAAACAACAATTCTGGAACATGTTCTCTTAGTACGTCGCACGGTTTTTCTGTTCATCCTTTTAGAAAAAGCTGTGGAAATTGACAACTAGGTGTTATCATCCCCCTTGTCAAAGGGGAGTGGCCTACACAGTCTAACAATGGCAGCACTGATTGGATAATAATACGCTGTCGTCAAACGTTTCTAGTAGGAATAACAGAGGAACGACACGATGCATAGTTATAAGAAGAGACGCCAGAGAACGACTGCACAAATATACTAAGTGCTTCATAACGTCAATGTAAAAAAAAAAAAAATATTCTAATTATAATATTTTAAGGGCAAATTATACTTTCATTTTCTGGCATTAGTATGTATGAATATTTATACACTGTATTATACAGTAAAGCTGCATTATTATTTACATATGGCCATTACCTCTAGCGCTGGCCATGCATTCATTGTGTCATTGGTACTAATAGACGATGGAAAAGTGACCAATTTAACCCAAAGTCTATATTCCGCAGCCGGTTGACCGTCCGATTTTCATTGCCACAGATCGGCAACAGTATGATCATAGGTTCACACTAGCGCTAGCTCTCTGTTGGTCGGGTCTGTCAAGGGCCCAAACAACGTAGAGACGGACTGCTAAAGCAGAGCCTGGCGCCCCCCAATGACAATAATGGGATCTTACGTTTTCCAACTGAACCCCTCGGAGGATGAGAACATTTAGCCCATTGTCTTTCAATTATACTAATCCTCATATTCACCACCAGAATCCTGTATACGGCAGCACAGTGGCTCAGTGGTTAGCCCTGCAGCGCTGGAGTCCTGGGTTCAAATCCTGCCAAGGACAACATCTTCAAGGAGTTTGTATGTTCTCCCAGTGTTTGTGTGGATTTCCTCCTATTCTACAAAGACATACTGATAGGGAATGTAGGTTGCGGGCCCCATATGGGACAGGGACTGTCAATGTCTGTAAAGCGCTGCGGAATATGATGGCGCTATATAAGTACGCATGAAACAAAAAATAAAATATGCACTGAAAATCATGTGAAAAAAATGTTGTGTGAACATACTCTTGGTAAAGTTTGCCTATATTTTAGACTCGCGTTACAACAGATTTAGTTTTTTCTTATCAGAGCTTGTATTATTGGAGCAAGTCCAGAGAAGAGCAACCAAAATGGTGGAAGGTCTGCAAACCATGTCCTATGAGGAGCGGCTAAAAGAACTGGGATTGTTTAGTTTGCAGAAGAGAAGGCTGAGGGGAGATTTAATAGCTGTCTACAAATATCTGAAAGGTAGTCACAGTGCAGAGGGATCTACCCTATTCTCATTAGCACAAGGAAGTACAAGAAGCAATGGGATGAAACTAAAGGGAAAGAGATACAGATTAGACATTAGGAAAAACTTTCTGACAGTGAGGGTAGTGAGAGAGTGGAATAGGCTGCCACGGGAGGTGGTGGGCGCTCCATCAATGGAAATCTTCAAGCGGAATCTGGAGAAACATATAGCTGGGATGATTTAGGAAAACCTGCACTTGCAGGGGGTTGGACCCGATGGCCCTTGAGGTCCCTTCCAACTCTACCATAAGAAAAAATTAATTTTGTAACACAAATATTATAATAAACAGATGGAAAAAGAAGAAAAAAAGAAAAAATCTCCAGTCTCCTTTTTAACAGATTTCTGAATGTGCTACAAGACACAGAAAGTGGAAATATACCCAAGCATGGATGAAAGGAGTCGTGACTGCAGCCTTCACTTATATACATTCACATTGTAGTCAACATGAAGACCTCTAAGAACGTATTGTATCCATGTGGGTGATATATAAGAGTGTACATGGGAGGGACAGGGATGAATGAAGGTGAATTTATTGATCACTATATACAATATACCATAGCAAGAAGAGAAGGTAGAACAAGTTATCGCTCTTTATATAAGGGGGCATGTGAAGTAAAAAGCCAAGAACAAGTTCTGTATCTGAAAGGAGCCACCAAGGAGCAAGTCCCTCAGCCACTGCCAGAAGCCGCCATCTTCGTAAGGACCCTTCTGGTGCCTGGTTTGTTACAGTCCAGTAAGTTGCTTGTTCATAACTTTGCTGTTACTGACCTGGCTTGTGTATTTAAAGGGATTCTACCATTAACCCAATTTGTTTGGCGATCACACGTCAGAATAGCCTTAAGAAAGGCTATTCTTCTCCTACCTTTAGATGTCATCTCCGGTCCGCCATTCAGTTAAAATCCCGGTTTTTGTCAGTATGCAAATGAGTCCTCTCGCAGCACTGGGGGCGGTCCCAAGTGCTGAAACAGCACTGGGGGTGTCCCCAATGCTGCCAGAGAACTCTCCAGCGCCACCTCCATCTTCTTCAGGAACGGGCTCTTCACTCTTCTTCTTCCAGCGCTGGGAGTCAAACTTCTAGGCCTTGGGCAGAGCTGACCGCACATGCCCACACCTATAAGAAAAATGACCGCATACACAGTCAGTAAGCGGCCATTTTCTTGTGGCCTGTGGGCATGCACAGTCAGCTCTTCCCTGAGGCCTAGAAGTTTGACCCTCAGCGCCGGAAGAAGACGTGAAGAGAGGCAGTTCCAGAAGAAGAAGGAGGCGGCGCTGGAGGTTTCTCTCGCAGCAATGGGGACCGCATTTGCTTACCGACGAAAACCGGGATTTCTGCCGAACGGCAGCACGGAGAAGACATCTAAAGGAAGGAAAAGAATAGCCTCTCTAGGGGTCACACGGTGGCTCAGTGGTTAGCACTGCAGCCTTGCAGCGCTGGAGTCCTGGTGTTCAAATCCCGCCAAGGGCATAAAACCATCTGCAAGGAGTTTGTATGTTCTCCCTGTGTTTGCATGGATTTCCATCCCATATTCCAAAAAAGACATAATGATAGGGAAAAATGTACATTGTGAGCTCTATGTGGGGCTCACAATCTACATAAAAAAAATAAAAAAAAAAAAAAAAAGAATAGCCTTTCTTAAGGCTATTCTGACGTGTGATCGCCAAAAAAAATGATTTCAATGGTAGAATCCCTTTAACCAAGTATTCCTGACACCACCTCCTCTGACCTTTTTCTAGCATCAGTCGTGACCAAACTCCACTTGCCTCGACCTCTGTAACATCTGACCACAAATTCTTAGTATCCTCATGTTCAACTCTCATCAGTTGTTGCTAATGCAGACTATTCCTGGGGCAGTGACCTGGGGATTCCTTGCAGAAAAGATAGGTTTTCTGTACAGGGGGTTAAAGGATCAGTACAAATCGTCAAAATCCCCGAGCCAAATCTGTAGTAACCCAAAGAATCAACATCAGGTGCTTGTCACAAGTGAACAGAAAAGACATCCATTTTATGTCAGCAATTGCAACATTTTAGCATCTTAAACATTGGAATAAACTGCTTTATACTTGTGGGCATGGGAATTGAGGTGGAGGGCCAAGTAATAGCGTTTGCAACAGGATTCAGGATTGCCTCTAATAATAGGAACAAGCACAAGGCTTGATGTATTGTGTGCAGCCGGCCACAGCATGGAGTATGGGAGCTCTTACCTATCTGTTACATTAACATCATGGGAATCAAAAGAGCCTATGCTGATATGTGTAACAATCCTAGTGCAGGGCCTGAGGGGGCGCTGTATGACACCACGATCCATTCTTTGAAGTTCCAATGTCATGCATTGCCCCTCAGGTCCTGTACTAGGCTCAACACACACGATCGGTTTTGCCAGGAGTATATATTTAATTATGAGAACATCCGACCTTTGTGCGTGTGAGCTGGAGGTGACCTACATGTAAGACGGAGGTAATGCTGATACTGGAAAACACTACGAAAGACGGATCTTCTAGGTCTGCTACTAATGTTATAGACGTTTAGCCCTGTGATATGCAATAATATGGGGTTAGCAATCCATTACTGCATAAGCAGGCATATTTGTCTTTCAGAAGCCTAGGAAAGATGAGTTAAGCAAAAGGACCAGCACACAGACTGGATCATCAATGTGATAGAGAAGGAACTGCGTTCCCACCACAGAAGTATGATATACGGATTTATTGGCAGTAAACTTAGACACAACGCGTTTCGGGCTTATAAATCGCCCTTCCTCAAGGGAAATAACTCAGAGGAGAATTCTCAGCGTCTTCCTTTTTGAACGTCCTCATAAATAGACAAGACGCGCTCACCAGGCAGCTTACAGAACTTTCTGGGCCAAATAGCTGAGTGGCGGCCCTTTAAGAATTGTAAATGACTGTGAAGATGTCACTTATAGTAAACAGATACAACAAAAGAAAGGCTTAAAGGGATCCTATCATTAAAAGCTATTTTTTAGTCCCTAACACGTCGGAATAGCCTTAAGAAAGGCTATTCTTCTCCTACCTTTAGATGTGTTCTCCAGGCCGCCATTAGGTATATAATCCAGTTTTCGTCAGTATGCAAATTAGTTTTCTCTCAGCACTGGGGGCGGCCATTTTCTTGTGGCCGGCAGGCATGCGCAGTCGACTTTGCCCTAGGCCCGAGGCCTAGAAGTTTGAGGCCACTGCCAGGGACGACTCCTGAAGAAGATGGAGGTGGCGCTGGAGATTTCTCTCGCAGCATTGGGACGCCCCCAGTGCTGTTTGAGCGCTGGGGACCTCCCCCAGTGCTGCGAGAGAACTCATTTACATACCGACAAAAACTGGATTATATACTGAACGGCGGCGCAGAGAAGACATCTAAAGGTAGGAGAAGAATAGCCTTTCTTAAAGCTATTCCTACGTGTTAGGGACAAAAAATTTACTTTTAATGATAGGATCCCTTTAAAAGGGTTTCCCAAGAACAGATTTAAAATTTATACACAAAAGTTAAACATTTTTAATGAAAAAATTTGCCAAAGTTTTAGGCTAAGACCCCCACGGGGGATCCTGTGGGAAAAACCACGGCGGCAACGTATTGCGGTTTTTCCCACAGCACTTTAGACAGACAGTCCGTAGAGGTTTAATCTGCGGACTTTCTGCTTCCATTATACCTATGGGAAACCGCCAGCATTTCCGTAGGTATAATTGACATGCTGCGATTTCCAAAACCGCACTAGATTTGGAAATCTCGTTATATTTGGGCATGGCATTCGCTAGAATCCCCGTCCACTTTACTCAGACTGTACTGTACCGCTGTATGTCGATATCTTCCACGGTCCCATAGGCTTTGAATAGACTGGCTGAGCATCGGTCCATTAAAATGGAGGCCCCAGGTGTTGCGATTGTTGTGACCCCCACCCATCAGGGACTTGCCTGATAAGTTACTATCTTGGGAAAAACCCTTTAGGTACAAAGACTAACATTCAGCACCATGAAGAGCGGTTCAGTCACAATATAAGCAGGGCTGGTTTATTTTTACTTCTCACTCTCAGAACAGTTTCTGGAACTGAACAGATGTTACTCAGAACAGAGATCCTTATTTCTTTGCATGATTGTATGTATGAATAGAAAAGAAGGCATTTTACCTTCAGAGATTTAACTCTGTTTTAGACATAATTCACATCCATACCGTCTCACGAGTCTTAAAGGGAACCCGTCACCTGGAAAATACAGTGCAATCTGCAGGCAGCATGTTATAGAGCAGGAGGAGCGGAGCAGATGGATTTGTGGGAAAGGACTCCATATACCCCGTCACGGAGTCACTGACCGCTTTGCTCTTTCTAGATTTAGACTTGGTCATCTAGTCATGTGGGCGGTCTTATGAGTGACTGACCGGTCTCCATGAATGACTGTCCATATACAGATAGCTGTCCATGACTGATAGGACCACACCTGACCCAATGACTATATCTAAGCATAGATAGAAAGAGCAAATACATGAATGACTAACAACTAAGGGAATATTCACACTACCGTTATAAGCAGAACTTTTTCTTTCAACCAGAAAAGTAAGACATGACAGAAGAAATCTTCCATCATCTTGTTTAACATGACAGTGAATGCAGATGGCCACCAGATGGAGGAGGCCTCACCTGCGTTTTATGGTTAATGTCCTTTGCTGTCACCCGATGATGGATGACAGCAACAGTCATTAATAACCGTAGCATGAACCTAACCTGATACTTTTATTATTCTTCCCTACCTCCTCCAGCTCTATAATAAGCTGCCTGCAGGTGGCGCTATGTTTTCCACGTGACCGGTCCCCTTTAAACACAGATTAAACCCAACAAGAGGATCATCCAAGCCTCCTTGTAGTTCAAGGTGAAGATGCACAGAATGCACGGACATCTCTGATCAGTAGGGGTCCCTGGGGCTGATCCCTCACTTATCACACTCTGATTGTTTAACCTGAGGACATGATCTTTGTAGTTGGGAAATGGAAATTGCTTCCAATATTGTGTTATGTTTGAGATCAATAAATGGATTCAATGTTCCTTGACTGCCTCTGTCATTGAGAAGTGCTGTCCTGGTATTTGTCTCATCTGCTCCATTACAATAGTTAAAGGGGTTTTCCAGGCAAAAAAATGTTTTTGTTTTTTTAAAAAAAATGTCTGTTAGTTCTATTAATGGATTAATAAATGCACCCATATACCTTTTCACTCGTTTTGAGTGATTTCTGGGGGCTCTTGGTGTCTCCTGCTTTTGTTTACCTGATTCCTGCTACATAACTACCCCAAAAATCCCTGTCACCTTACTTCCCCACTCCTTCCTTTCTCCCCCCTCCCATACACCACCTCCCTGTCTCTCTAGCTATCTTGCCCTTCCCTACCTACTCAACCTAACCCCCAACCCATAGTATATACTTTCCACGCTTCTTCCCACCTCCTCCAATACTGATTCGGTTTTCTCCTCCAGCAATGATCCACCTCTATTGCACATGCGTGGATTCGCAGTAGAGATGAATTACCCGCATTGGCGCGCTCAGAGAGAATCATTACAAAGAGGAGCAGTCTCGCCAGAAGAGGCATTGAGGATAAGTATAATGGAGTGGATGGGGGAAGTGGGGGAGTAGTAGTGACAATCCGTTTCTGGAAATGGCTGATCACCGGAAAATCTGAAAATGTCCCTCACATGACCGCTCCAGGAATATGGGTAACTATACATTTTTTATTAATTATGTTATTTAGAAAATAGGAGGGGGGAAGGTGTTTATGTTAGTGTAGGAATTTCAAGCTATCCCGGACAACCCCTTTAAGGAGAGGCCATTAACATATATTAAAGGGACTGTTCTACAGCAATTTTTTTTTTTTTTAAAGGGACAGAACATGTTAATGAAATAAGACATGATCACCAATCCCTACTACTGTCATTTCATTGCTTTCCATGTCCAGACTGCAATCTACTGGTGGGTCCCTTGCATAAGGCAGAATCTCTAGTGGTGACTGATTATTTGAAGAGGCTTTGCCATGGACAGATGAGTATACCTTTTTATTTTTTTTCTCAAACACCCCAGCCGCCCCAAGGATTGTCGCAAATCCTGAACAACCCTTGTAAATAAAAACAAAAAACAAGCATCATATGCAGACTTTATTTTTGCAGGTGCCCAAGTCATGCAGACTAAGGGCGGGTTCACACCTGCGCCCGATCTCCGCTTTGCAGGTTTCCGTCTTCTGCCCGAGAAACTGGACAGGAGACAAAAAACGGAAGTCAGTTTTCAAAGCCATTCACTTGAATGGGTTGCAAAGTGACCGCCCATGAGCGTCTTGTGCCTGTCCGCAGCTAAACAGTTTTTTTATTTAACCGGACACAAAGATGGATATGCAGGACTTTGTGTCCGTTTAAAAAAATCGGAAGACGCTCACAGGCAGACACTGACTGCCAGATTTCCGTCTCCTGTCCAATTTCTCGGCAGAAGACGGAAACCCACAAAGCGGAGACCGGGCGCAGGTGTGAACCCGCCCTAAGCTATCCAATCTATTGTTCTCTATAGGGTGGTGGCAACTTATAGACAATGCCAACACAGTGTGAATTCTGCCCGCCATCTATTGTTGGTTCGTCGTGGTCAGTGGAACAATCCTAAAGACTTTCAAGTTGAAAAAGGCTTTGCAAAGTTGAGTGACTAACAAATTGTGAGGAACAGGAATAAATTATCTCCACGGCCTATGCCCGGTATCCGGAGTGCACAACGGCGCTGACATTTGAAGCTTGTCATAAGAATGGCATAAAAGATGCTGGCATTAAAATGTCAACCCAGAAACATCTTTACAACCGGGCTTATTCTTCATAAATTCAGATAGTTAAACTCTTTTCTGGCCGCTAAAAATACATTCTGCATTATTTACGTATTCTGCAGGGAAGGCAGAATTTAGGATTAATAGGTTTGGGAAGTGGGGTGCTCTCTAACAGCCCCCATGCATCAACACTGAAAAAATGTACATTTTGGTTGAGATTTTTCCATGACCCCTCCCCCCAAATAATAAACGATGAACAATTAGATAGCGGGCGCAGACCGCTGGTTCGAGAATGTTTTTTCTTTTAGTAGAAAATCCAAACCCTGTCGAATGATTTATAATAGATTTTCATCATACACTTTGGTGAGAAAACGTAGTGATTAGTTATTAAAATTGCTCTGAAATCCCAGCATGGAGCAAATAAACGGCATCGAGTGTGAACAGGCTGGAAGGCTGCGCAATGCATTCCTATGGACAGCAACATCACTGGGATATCACAGCAGCCTTCTGTAGTGTTATATGTCTTATAGGGAAGCTGACACCAGGCGTTTCACTACTTTACCCACAGCACTGTCTGGTAGGGTATGAAATATCCCAAGAAGAGTCATGCGGGAGGCGAGGATAACTTTGGATGCAGACATGCTGGGCTTTGTAGTAGGTAGAACCAGGGTTTTGATGTCATTGAGTCACATATAGTTGAGCACTGTTCACCAATGGCAGGATAAGTTAAGGTTCTGGGGATATTATCACTCCTCAAAGGGGTTGTCCCATGAAATGCATCCTATCTATACTGCTAGTTTATGTGGATTTAAGACTTTTCCTAAATACATTGCTTTATCAAAACTTCTTTGTTTGGCTGCTATCTTAATTTATTCACTTCATTGTTGACACTGCGTTTCTATGGCCACTGGGCTTATCCGCTCATTTCCCAAGTGATGTAGCTGCCTGCTCTCAGGGGGGGAGGGAGGAGCTGACAAGCAACGGAGCTCCTCAGATAGGGGAGGGGGGAGGTGAGAGCTCTGGGATTACTGTGCTGTCTATCTTCAGCTTTTCCACTTATCAGCCGGTTTAATTGAATTTGGCTGATAAGGGCTGAGATAAGGAGTCCGGTACCTCTATATGTAATGCATGCTGACTCAAATCCATCAGTTTCCACATCAGCTTCATACTGAGGTAATGCATAGCAGAGGAAGTGAAACCCCGCCCACCAATGTGCCGAGAAATCCAGGAAGTGAAGAGAGCACAGAGCCTTCAGGCTGCAGAACAAGAGTTATGGGAATACCCCTTTAAGGAGAGCTCACCTTCACAGGTGTATGGAGACTTACAAAAGCCGTTTTCATTCCACTGGGGGGATTATGGGAAAAATATACAAATCTATTTTCCAAGATGTAAATAGGAAAAAACACTGCCTCTACTTGCTGCCCTCTAGGGGCAGCCCCCTTAAACATCATGCATGGCTTTTTCAACATTAGAAGTTTTATTGAAAGTTTTACAAATTTTTACAAAACCAGAGGGGGTAGGGGAGGAAGCAAAAAGAAAAAAAAAAAGGGGGGGGGGGAGGTGGGGAGGGAGGGTCCATGCATGACTTCTTCAACAAACCTCACATCATAGCATCAAGGCTTGTTGAAAAAGTTGTGTGTGATGTTTAAGGGGGCTACCCCTAGAGGGCAGCAAACAGAGGCACTGTTTTCCTATTTACATCTTGGAAAACAGGATAAGTTAAAGAAGACTCACAAAATAACACAAATCATCTGATCGGCGCTGTCACCCTAAGCAATTTGATGTTTTGTTTAACTAAATCTGTTCAGCTATTCCATAGATATAAGCCCAGTTAGTGTTGATGCAAGTTAGAACCTATTAGTCAAGTGGGTAGTAACACTGCATGTCATACAGCACACAGAGATCCCAGAGAAACCACAGTGTTACTGCCCAAATGGATAGTATAGTCTAATTTGCATTAACACTAAAAGGGCTTATATCTTTGGAATGGCTGAATATTCAGGGTGGCAGCGTCTATAAGATGGTGCACATCATTTGGCTTTTCAGACCTGGTGACAGGTTCTCTTTAAGTACATATGTAAAGGTTAAAAATATAGATGACATATCCTAAGAACAGGTTGTCAATATCAGATCTGTGGAGGTCCATTACTCAGCACCCCCACCGATCAGCTGATATACAGAGAAGGGAGCAGGAAGCGGACAGTCCTCTGTGTAGTGGTCAGATCAGGTTCAGTGTCCACTCACCTGAATGGGAGCTAAGCTGTGGTGACTCGGACAGACAGAGCTTTCTGCTCCATTCCCAGTATATCAGCGTCTGGGAACAGGCGGGGTACCGGATGTTAGATTGGCACCAATCTGATATCAGTGACCTATTCTTACAATAGGTGGTCAATGTATGCAAACAACTCATAACATTTAACAACACACGGCATAATTCGGGAATGGTATTGATTTGTATGTGATGCTGCTCCGTCCACGTGTCATTACTGCTTTCCCATGGAGCCCAATTTTGTGCATTCCTACCCTGTGCACAGGCTTTGACCCTTATGTAACTTGCTTAGATTCTTACGCTTATCTAGATTTCCTGCTTCATGTTCAAGACCTGCATGCTCACTTGCTGCCTAACAATACTGGGCGAACTGAAGATGCGTTTTTGGGCCAAACTTGTTCAGATAGAACCTGAAGCAAAATTATTATACTCTGGGTTCTTTTCAGACCCAAAAGTATAATAGGCGGAAGCCCAGGAGAGGTGTAGAAATAATAAACAGTAATACTATCCTTCCCCAACCTCTTCTGGGCCTCTTCTCGATGTCCGGCACTTTCTCAGAGTCTTGGGTGACGTCATGAGCCCCAGGGTCACTCTTCGTCTTGGGTGACGTCATGAGCCCCAGGGTCACTGTTCGTCTTGGGTGACGTCATGAGCCCCAGGGTCACTGTTCGTCTTGGGTGACGTCATGAGCCCCAGGGTCACTGTTCGTCTTGGGTGACGTCATGAGCCCCAGGGTCACTGTTCGTCTTGGGTGACGTCATGAGCCCCAGGGTCACTGTTCGTCTTGGGTGACGTCATGAGCCCCAGGGTCACTGTTCGTCTTGGGTGACGTCATGAGCCCCAGGGTCACTGTTCGTCTTGGGTGACGTCATGAGCCCCAGGGTCACTGTTCGTCTTGGGTGACGTCATGAGCCCCAGGGTCACTGTTCGTCTTGGATGACGTCATGAGCCCCAGGGTCACTGTTCGTCTTGGGTGACGTCATGAGCCCCAGGGTCACTGTTCCTCTTGGGTGACGTCATGAGCCCCAGGGTCACTGTTCCTCTTGGGTGACGTCATGAGCCCCAGGGTCACTGTTCGTCTTGGGTGACGTCATGAGCCCCAGGGTCACTGTTCCTCTTGGGTGACGTCATGAGCCCCAGGGTCACTGTTCGTCTTGGGTGACGTCATGAGCCCCAGGGTCACTGTTCGTCTTGGGTGACGTCATGAGCTCCAGGGTCACTGTTCGTCTTGGGTGACGTCATGGGCCCCAGGGTCACTGTTCCTCTTGGGTGACGTCATGAGCCCCAGGGTCACTGTTCGTCTTGGGTGACGTCATGAGCCCCAGGGTCACTGTTCATCTTGGGTGACGTCATGAGCTCCAGGGTCACTGTTCAGCCCCACTATTTGGCCTCAGCAATCACATGGGGTACGTTGACATCGTGACACTTAGCTATAAAGTGTGTCACTGCAGTTCTCCCAATGTGTATATATGAGCAGATAGTATTTTCATACCCCCCTGAATTATGTAAACTGGTGACTTCTAGTCACCCCAATCCAACACCGCATACATATAATATATTATTATGGTACGGGTAGTGCGATCACGACCTCAGACTAGGATATCCATCTTTCCGTCCTTGATTTCTCCACACTACAGTATAGGCTGACATTACTTACAGTACAATGATCATAACTGTCATCCTCTCTACAATGAATGGTTCCTGGGTATCTCCAGAGCGATGCTTCATACACCCGGCCGTCCCTTAATAAATAAAACATCATCTTTGATTATTGAACCTAAGAAATACTCTCTGGCCCTTGGGTGATTTTAGGACATTCTGGCCTTGCAGCCCTGCCATATATAATATGTAACCATGAGAAACTGACTTGGTCTATTAATAATGAATAGATGTATTCATTAAAAATGACAAAGGCCGCACAACTGGTGTTTATAACCGGATAATTATAGGCTTCTAACTAAAGGAACCATCATTGTGTTTCAGCTATTAGAAGTTCCTATCGTGTTCCAACAAAGACGCTGTGAAATTTTCAGCCAGAATGTAGATCAAATATTCTCCTATGTAATCTGCAAACAAGTGCAATGGCACTGAAGCTTTCCGGCATCCTGCACCGACAGCTGCCGGCGGATCTCTGACACTGACTAATCGCTTCTGATGACCGATCCTCTTTCTATTCCTATTTCCACCAAGGTACCAAGCAGAGAGAAGGAAAAATAGTGTCTGGTGGTGCTGGAGGACTCCTGATAAACTCCTGCAGGTTGCAAATGTGATTGTAAGTGCGGTATTATTCTAATATTCTATTATTATTAAGCGATTCTATTATTCTGCAATCTAATCAGTAACAGGAAACCATTATATGAAGTGCTGAGATTTGTTTCAGGGATCCGTGGCACCTGCTATGACCTATGTACTGTAGAGGTGTGAACCTATCCCCATATGTAATATCACTGTCTGCCAGGGATGGCGCTGTTGCAGGATCCTTCTTCATGCTCCACTAGATCGGCAGAAAATAAGCTTGTCCTTTACTGGAACGCACGGATGGACAGACAGCGATTTGGTCCTCCAAGATAAATATATCTACAATCTATGCCGAGGATAGGTCATCAATATCAGACCGATGAGGATCTGACACCTAGGACCCCCATAGATCAGCTTTTCTCACCCACAGACAATGGAGCAGGAAGCAGGCAGCTCTGATCTTGGTGTAGTGGCGAAACTGAGTCAATGTAGCATAAGCTCCTAATTCCAGTGAATGGGGCTAACCTGCAGTAACCTGGTCTGACCATTACAGCGAGAACGGAGCTGCCTGCTTCCTGCTTCATTCTCTATTAGCTTCTGAGAATATAGATGGTGACTAGGTGTGTTGAAACCCCATTGACCTAATATTGATGTTCTATCTTTAGGATAGGACACCAATAATATTATTCTGGACAACCCCTTTAAGGAGGAGCTGGTTTATGTGTATTCTCTGTAAAATGTGTCCTTCCATACCTTTCCTCTTGACTCAACGTATCCTGAGATGTATGGAGCAAGACCAATAACAAAAAAACAAAAACAAAAAACATTCATGATACTCCCTCAGAAGATGTCTATCCCTTATAGGCCAGTCAATGAGGCATCATTGTTACCTGGCTGTTTGAGACTCAATGAACAGAGGAACCTGCCAGTCTCCTGGAGTTACAAATAGTGACTATATGAGGTCCTAACATAATACAGGGAGGCCTTCATTTTAAATAGATTTAATAAAGGTTATGTTTTAGGGATTATTAGTTTCCTAGAGGTTAACCCTTTCGTTTTCTTGCGTTAACAAAATGTGTTTGGTACTGTCACATCCAGGGATTTACTACTTGATTCTTTTTGGTCTGGCTTATGGCACGCTGTATTATGTGACATGA
The DNA here is from genome assembly GCF_031893055.1 of Leptodactylus fuscus. NCBI lineage: Eukaryota > Metazoa > Chordata > Amphibia > Anura > Leptodactylidae > Leptodactylus > Leptodactylus fuscus. The sequence continues at coordinate 21,023,133 of NC_134271.1, read as the reverse complement.
GAGGGTTAGGACACCATATCTAGACCATACATTTCCATGTGCTATTTCATGAACTGCAACAATTCACATGAACACCAGGTGGCGCACTAAAGAAATCTACAGTATACGCCATAACAAGCTAAGGCAGCTTTGGCACGGTCATGTTACTTATGCAGCTATAACGTGCCAAACCACATGATAGTATAGGTCAGATATCCTATTATTGCACACATGATGCTGTTTTATGATCTGCATTGTATAAGAAGCATAGGGTTGTAGTGCGATATATAGGTGAATAACCTCCCTGGTATGTATAAAAAGTATAGGGTTGTAGTGAGATATATAGGTGAATAACCTACCTGGTATGTATAAAAAGTATAGGGTTGTAGTGAGATATATAGGTGAACAACCTACCTGGTATGTATAAAAAGTATAGGGTTGTAGTGAGATATATAGGTGAATAACCTACCCAGTATGTATAAAAAAGTATAGGGTTGTAGTGAGATATAGGTGAATAACCTACCTGGTATGTATAAAAAGCATAGGGTTGTAGAGAGATATATAGGTGAATAACCTACCTGGTATGTATAAAAAGCATAGGGTTGTAGTGAGATATATAGGTGAATAACCTACCTGGTATGTATAAAAAGCATAGGGTTGTAGTGAGATATATAGGTGAATAACCTACCTGGTATGTATAAAAAGTATAGGGTTGTAGAAAGATATATAGGTGAACAACCTACCTAGCATGTATAAAAAGCATAGGGTTATAGGGTTGTAGTGAGATATATAGGTGAATAACCTACCTGGTATGTATAAAAAGCATAGGGTTGTAGTGAGATATATAGGTGAACAACCTACCTGGTATGTATAAAAAGCATAGGGTTGTAGTGAGATATATAGGTGAATAACCTACCTGGTATGTATAAAAAGCATAGGGTTGTAGTGAGATATATAGGTGAATAACCTACCTGGTATGTATAAAAAGTATAGGGTTGTAGTGAGATATATAGGTGAATAACCTACCTGGTATGTATAAAAAGCATAGGGTTGTATAGAGATATATAGGTGAATAACCTACCTGGTATGACCAGATGTTAGCAATTCTTGCATCCTATAATTTGCTACAAAATACTGCACATCTTCCATTAAATTCTATATAACTACAGCAAACCTATTACACCTATTATTAGTATATTCCATTCCATTTTATAGCATTACATTTTGCATTTCCATATAAACATCAGGACAGCCTCGATGTAAAACTCTAAAAACTGCAGCAAGATCTAATTTGGCAGCAGCCTATAAAGAATAACCTACAGAGTCCTACAGGATTACGCCTGGCGAAGACTCACAATAAGTCTAAATTCAATCGACTCCACTTGTACATGAAGGTCAGTGCTGGAAATTGATAAAATGAAGTGCAGCAAGCTGCTATATAAAACAATATTGTAATATAAAAAGGAGAATGATTGCTTTTTTATAAGAACCGCTGCAGGTCTTAGAAAACCGTCATCAGAAATGTATAGAGATGGAGAGATAGATCACAAGGAGGACGGAACCCAGGGGCGGCATCGAAGGAAGACGTATAGAGGAGGATACGTAGAAGACGCGGGGTAAGAGAAAGTCAAGGATTACATCAGGAATCGAGCACGGCTGGCAACGGGAGGAAAGACGGAACGGGTCAAGTATTGTATCCGCAGCGCTGAACTCCTCCACGGGTGTTAATTTGTAACTTATGAGAAGAGTGGCGCAGGAGCCCGCGCGAGTTAGCGGCAACCGATTAGCATATCGAGGACACAAGCTGCCATGCAACTATAATTTATGGTTGTAATTATCTATTCCGGCTCGTCAAAGGGAAAAAAAAAAACCTACGCCACAAGTTCTGTAATCAAAGAAATCGCAGAGCGTGCCAAGCCGGGAGATTAGCACTGATTTTATGGGCATCCAGCGCCTGCCAAGATGTGAGGAGCCTTAAAAAAAAAAAAAAAGAAGCTGCTCAGGAAGATGCTGAGAATTAAAGAAAGATTGCAGAACACCAAGAAAAATGTAAAGAGATTAAAAATAGGTATAAAAATTAGTACGGGGATGAGACACGGGAACGGAGAGTGTTCATGCGGGTTTACCTAATTTCCTTTTTTTCCCTATCAGTATGTCTTTGTAGAATGGGAGGAAATCCACACAAACACAGGGAGAACATACAAACTCCTTGCAGATGTTGTTCCTGGCAGGATTTGAACCCAGGACTCTAGCGCTGCAAGGCTACAGTGCTAACCACTGAGCCACCGTGTTGCCCCAGGCTCTACATAATTTCCATGGAGCGCAGGTCACATAAAGATTCTCTCGTAACTTTGGAGCAAGCCAAAAGTTATGGTGTCACAAATCTCGTTTGGCGCTGTGCCTTGTACAACTTGCAGAGCTGATCTCGCTCATGTATTCGCTAGGACTTCTTACATTACACTGCTAGTGTCTACGCAGATTTGAAGACTAAGCCTATGTTCACACTGCGGAATTTGGGGCAGATTTACCTCAAAGGCTGTGTTCATGTGGAGGAATTTGCCGCAGATTTTTCCCCCGAATCCAGGGAAGATTCTTCTCGGAATCCGCCTCCCATTGTTTTGCTGAAATCAGAGTAGGACGCAGAAAAAAGAAGCGTCCTGCTTGGTCTTGCAGCAGATTCCACAAGTGATTCAGCCGTGGGGTCTGCAGCTCGAGACTCCCTTTTGCTTAGGGCTAGTTCAAAGGAGGCTCCGCGTGAACACACTCCGTCGCGGCAGATGCCGCTGCAGTGCACCAGTATCCCATCGCGGCTTCCTGCTCCGGATAAGGCCCAAGTGAATGGGCCTGGTCCAGAAGGTGGTGCCGCGAGGTGGATTCAGCCGCGGAATCCGCCCAAAGAAAGGGCAGATCACTTCTTCTTTCCATGAGCGGGAACAAGCCGCTCACGGAAAAAAGAATTTAAGCAGTCTACACAGACCTCTATTGTGAGGGGGCAGATTTTGAGGTGGATTCGGCTTCAAAATCCGCCTCCTCTTGCCCCGTGTGAACGAGCCCTAAGGCCCATTCAACCGAGCATAATCAGGAGCAGGATGCTGCAACAGAATCCCAATGAACTGCATTGACATCCCGTCGCGAAAACGCCGGCGGTGGAAAATAAAGAGGAATTCCTCTTCATTTTCCACCGTGTGAACATCCCCAAAATCAGCATCAAAATTCTGCCTGATTTTTTTCAGCGCCATGCTCGTTCTACAGGCGGATTGTGCCTGATAAACTCCCCAAAATACCACCTGGCTGGTGCAGAATTTGCCACTTCCATGGCGGAATTTGGTCCAGCGGAAAAATCCAGCTTCAAATACTTGGAGTAGCGTTTGTCAACTAGTGAAAATTCTGCCATGTGAATATACGCTTTGGGAAACACGTGGTGGATATGATCTGTACAGAAAGTTTCTGTCATGTTTAGAGATGAGCGAACACTGTTTGGATCAGCCGTTCCGAACAGCACGCTCCCATAGAAATGAATGGAAGCAGCTGGCACGTACACTTTGCCGGCGGCCGGTTGCTTAACCCCCCCGCGTGCCGGCTACGTCCATTCATTTCTATGGCAGCGTGCTGTTCGTAACGGCTGTTCCAAACAGTGTTCGCTCATCTCTAGCCATGTTATTTTACATGTGAATGAATGTAGGTGGAGGGCGCTTTGTCTGCATTAGCTGCTCTATTGTCGCTTAAGTCTGTTGCTTTCACCCTATGACGGATAAGAACAATGGACTGCAATCATGGAAATGGGAATTTAGCCTAAGCTGGGATTTCAATCAATGCGTTAGGCTCGGTTTACATCTGGGTTTGGGGAGTCCGCATGGGGACCCACTGAACAGATACCAATCTGCATAAAAAAAAAGTGGTTACCGGCAGACCCCATAGACTAAAATGGGGTCCATGTGGTTTCCGCACAAGTAATGCGAATTTGCAGACTTTTCTCTCAGTACTAGGCCTATTCACAGCAGTGGGGGGGGAGGGAGACGACAACATCTCTACGCCTATTTCTTATTTTCAGACTAGTAGTTGTCACCTTTACCACCAGCACAACCCACATTGTGACTCAGTTCTTGCATTACAAATTTCTCACTTAAGTACACAGAGACATTGAAAATAACATAAAAGGATAAGACGTCTTTTTAATGAAGACCTAAAACTTCTTCCATCTATTTGTACAAATGATACGGCAACGTGTTGTGTGTTGTGTCTGTGCTGTTAAGGTAATTTATGTCATAGAGATAATGCTGTCACTGTAACATAATTTGCCAATACACTTTACTACCGAAAGTGATGGCATTTCATTAAAAATTCAACTGATATGACTTTTTATTTTGCTCTTTGTTTTTATCTCTTAAATGCCTCGATTAATCCGCAAAGTTTAATTAAATGTCTTCTCGCGACAGCAGCAAATCCGTAGGGGCGGACACGGGTACCAGAGAGCACAAGGACGCCGAGGTATAACACCAATTGTGGTCATTATATCACTCATATTCTGTATGCTCAGATGTCGGAGACATTGGATACATACTAGCTGGCATCTACTGCACACAGGAAGTAGAGGAGAATCTGCTCCATAACTCTCCTTTTCACTATAAAGATTGTATAGGACATGTATCGCTGTCCTGGAGTGAAATACAAAGCTTACTATGATTTGCAGCAGTCCCTGTCTGTCTCTTTCCTCTCTGCTTACTCCTCCCCCTTCCCTCTCTATAGACTTCTATTGTGAGTCTTAATAAAAGTTTGTTGAGAAGTCGGTGACCATTTATTCTCTGACCTGAATCTTATGTGTGAACAGAAAGTCAATTTCTCTATTTATTACAATGAGACTCACATCAAGGGCAGGACTTTTCTCTTCCCATTTTTCATGCAGAGAGGGGAATGGATTGGCCCGAATGCAGATGTGAACGGGGCCTAAATCTAAAATACTGGGATCGCTGTTTTCTCTTCTCGCACAAGCTGCCCTTACTCTGTAGCGCTCAGGAGAAAAACTTTAAATTACTGACCCGATGGTATCGCTGCCCCACCCTCCTCCATAAAATTTACCCTGCGGTCTCTGACCAGTGTTGGCGCTGTGGTGCCGCGGAGGGTTCTCTCTTGCATATTTGGTGGGTTGTGGAGAGATTCAGCCCTTTTGGACGTCCGTGTTCTCCCTGTATGAGAAAGTCTGTGGCCGCTCTCTGACTCCCTCCCCGCAAGTGTCTCTCCTCTCCCTTATCCCTGGCAAACTTTCTAGTGTTAAGGGCGATCTCCTGCGCCACTTCCTCGCGGCTGCCAAAACGGTTATCCCCCGCCACTGGCGCAGCTCCACCCCTCCCTCTCTGTTGGAATGGTTACAGGAATTTATCCTTATTCGTAGAATGGAGTATCTGGTGGCGATGGATCTACCCGACTCCTCCAAGTTCGAAACCCTCTGGCGGCCGTGGGTGGTGTTCCAGGAGTCCTCGGAATTCTCCGCCCTGTTCACCTGATCTCCTTACCATGTCTGCTCCCTGCTCTCCGATGTCTGTCCGCCTGTGACTGTACCTTACCCTGGTTTCTCCCCCTTCCTACTTGTGTTCGTCTAGTGTCTCTTTCCCTCCCTCATTGTCCCTAGTACGTGGGTCTTGCTTTGTCTATCTCTCTCTCTCCCCCCCCCCTTTTTTTTTTTTTCTTTTCTCTCACACTTTCTTTCCATTCCCTTTTCTTGTTTTGTCAGGTTTTAGTTGTCTCCATGAGGACTATGTTTTGCCTAAACGGGTTTCCCCCTAGTAGTGCCTACTTTACTCTGCGGCCCTGTGTGGCCCCCCTGTTACCTTTTGGACTTGTTTGACCTTTTTGTTTCTATGTTTATTATTTCTTGTTTGAAAAATTCTCAATAAAAATTGATTACACCTAAATCTAAAATACTGTATATTTCCTAGACACAACCCTATACATCAATAACAACACTACACAAACTGCAGTCTATCATAAACTTATAGGCCAGCCGAGATCTCTGAGATGGAACAGCTTTCATCCACAACACATTAAAATCCATCACCTCTAGCCATGCTCTGCGGTACATTCGGATCTGTTCAGACAGTAAGGACAGCAAACAACAACCTGTTAACATTAAGGAATATGTTCTTAGAGATATTATCCATTGATCTAGGGAGCTACAAGAATACCAAAGAGCAGTCTCTTAGTGTATAAAGAAAAGGAGGACAACAGCAGAGCGCCCCTAGTGGTTACAAATCCCTAGTAATCCTCTCGTAATGTTTGGCCAGGAGCTTCATTAGGTCGTTCACATACAGTATATGCAATCTACGGCCAATTTCCCATGAGTGTAATAGGGGTGCATATCTGTACCCGTATTACAGGTGTCATTCGTGGCCCAACCACAGATCTATTGACCTAAATAGCCATCTGTGACGCTGTTGGTTCAGTTTATCAGACCCACGGTCAAGCCAGGACTTGCAGCATTGATATACTATATAATATAATATAATACCAGATGAGTCACGAGAAATAAAACCATTCTCTTATGTGGTGAAGAGGATAATGGAAGAATGACGTGCTTATCCATTATACAAGATTCTGGAAATGGTTTCCGCCAGCAGATATGCAAAGCTGTTCTTGTCTTATCATGTTCAGGAACATCTTCAACAACACAAGTTGATTCAATTTGCAGCTCTGGTTGCGAATGTCTGAGAACTAGTTTAAAAAAAAAAAGTACCCATGTCACCCCAGAAATAAAAGGGGCCCATTCTAAGGTCTGGTGACCATGGAGGCAATTTTCTTATTTTACATTCTCCAGAGAGTCTTGTCTGAAGATACCGCAAGTCTGGTAACCGTACATAGAACTGCACAAACATGTCCTCATATAAGGACCTACACCGTTGTATCCATAGCTGTGAACCAAATGCTGATTTTTTTGGATCATGAAGTGGCTGTTGCTGCAGCTCGTGTGTCTTTACAATGGGCCAGTACCATGGATGGAGCCATATTTTTTGGAAATGGTATCTTGTAACAGGTCCAAATGGCCCTCTATGATCATGTCCAATATTTCAGGTTTTTATTTATCCCCTTCCATTGATCCTTGCACAGCTAACACTCGGTATGGCTTCAGGTGAAATAATTTTAGGACACGTCAATGTGATGTCTCCTTGTGCACCTCCTATTAATGTCCTCAAGCTTCTTATACTATTCTTCTGATATCTACAACAATGCTGATGGTCCAAACATGTGGCTGTCTAAGTTTTTTTTCTCCAACTGGTACGGATCCTTTGCTGCGATGGAAAAGTCACGAAATTGAGCAACAAAACATCCCTGTTTCTTTGACTGAACCTGTGCGGTGGGCCTCCGCTATGACAAGTCTTTGTACAGTCCAGGCCTTTGGCGTGAGGTCCGGTGTGCGGCTACCACAGCAATCTGACAACTGAAAGAACCAACATTTAGTTCTTAGGGTTGCCCAACAACAAAAGAGAAACCTCTAAATTCAACACCTCTGTTATGACTCTGCCTGGTTTTGGTGCCATATGAAAGCTGAGAGTCTCTGCTTCCATACACAACCCAGACCACAGTTCTAGCTATTACTCCGGGACCCTGGTTCCATTATGAGAAAAACACATTACAAATGTTGGTTGTTGTTGTTGAAGTAAGAATGCCATTACTAAAATCACTTTATTTCTGGGATAGTCCTTCAAGTTACATGCCAGAACCTAAAAGTGAATTTCAACATTGTAGGTCAATGCCAAGATGGCAGCCCCCACTAAATGGTAAGGATAATTTGTATAAACCGAATACGTACTTGTCACAGTGTAGTTTCCTAGCAATAAGGACCCTGACATCATAAAGGGTCTCGCTCAGGGGCAGCCAAGATGGCTTCTTTGCTCATTCAAGCTTTTCCGCTATACCAGGCGGCAGCAGTAGAGGGCGAACTGTCATGTACTGTTCATCTAAGGGTGCAAGGAATACCAAAGAGGGGTGTCCGAGTATTCTGCAAATGTGAGGCCTACACCAGAGTATTATGGTAAATGCAGTCTGGTCAGATGACTTGTTCGTGACAGGATGACCATCAGATTTCGGTTGGTTCCCAACCAATAATACTGAATATTTGGAACACAGCACCTCCAGGGCTCATCCTAATCCAGTTTCCCAAAAAACGTATCCAGTTTAGTGCACCCGCGCCATTTCAACGCACCATTTCTTCAATCAAAATGTCTCCCAAACCCACAAACGGGCTGTATAGGGGCCTTTAACAGAAGTACGAAAGACCTTTGTGGCCACACATTGCTAATCCAGTACAGAGATAATCCTATGTCATGGGTCACACAAAACAAGTCGGCTCTGCTACATCTCTATGTGTGTACGTTACTCCGTGAGCTGCGCCTCGTATCATACTCAGACTTACATTTACTTTTACCACTTATGTTCTTTCTGTATTACATATTATTTAACTTCTACAATGTGTTTCAAGCTTTTAATTAGACAAAACAGAACTAATTTAATTTGTATGTTCTTTAATCATCTTAATTGGCCACTAGGGGGAGCAATGAATTAAGACGATCATATAAAATATGATGTTTTACCGACAGTGACTGACAATTCTCCAACAGTTTATTTACCCCTATACGCTACAGAGGCTTTTACCTCCCTTTTTATTATGCAGATGGGACGTGACCTACAATCTTTATATTTTCTGTAGACCGCCTTTCACCCTCTTAAAGGGGTTGTCCATCTCCAAATCAAATTTTCATATGGATGACCTATCCACAGGATAGGACAACATTATGAGATTTGTCGGGCTCTGACACCCCGAACCCGCACAGATCAGCTGTTCTATAAGCCTCCGGGTTTAGTGGCTGAGCGGCGACTGCAGCACTGCTCCTATTCAAGTAATAGCAGCTGCTCAACAGCCCCATCCACTGCATAGTGGTGGTTCCAGTGAACTGCACCTTCTATTACTCCTTTGTGATCATACCACCCGACAGATAATTCAATCTGAGGCCAGACAACCCCTTTAGGGATACAGTATTTTATATTGATCTTGTGTGCTTAAAGTACAGAGAGACAGTCTATGGTGTAAAACTAAGAAATTCATACAGCTACCACCAATACTGACTTGCTATTTTAATTTGAGACACATTTATTGAAGATTCCCAGTATGGAAACCAGAACAGTAACCCCGGGGTACAACATCATGTAAGTTTTCTGTGGATCAGTTTCCATGTGAAATCACAACAGAATGGGACAATAAAGTGATCTGATGCACTTTGACCATCGATGGTAGACTTGTCAATTTCTTGCACAACGTTTTAGAGCGTACACCAAGGATAGTGTGATCGAGGAAAAAGATCCGGCTAAAAGGGACGGAAACAACTTCTCAATGAAAAAAGTTCAAAGGAGAACGTCAAGAATTGTTCTATGGCACAAAGTCAAAAAACTGCAGCCGAATACAACACTAGCGCTCCAACAATGTGTCTAAATGCACAACTCGTTGGGCTATAACAGTAGATGACCAGTTCCATTGTACCAAGTGTGCAGCCCGAGACTCTCTTGAGTGGGGTTCCTATGTTCAAGACTCTCCCCAGTGGGGTTACTATGCTCAAGACTCTCCCGAGTGGGGTTCCTATGCTCAAGACTCTTCCCAGTGGGGTTCCTATGCTCAAGACTCTCTCGAGAAGGGTTCCTATGCTCGAGACTCTCCCAAGTGAGGCTCCTATGCTCAAGACTCTCCCCAGTGGGATTCCTATGCTCAAGACTCTCCCCAGTGGGGTTCCTATGCTCAGGACTCTCCCCAGTGGGATTCCTATGCTCAAGACTCTCCCCAGTGGGGTTCCTATGCTCAAGACTCTCTCGAGAAGGATTCCTATGCTCAAGACTCTCCCCAGTGGGGTTCCTATGCTCAAGACTCTCCCAAGTGTGGCTCCTATGCACAAGGCTCTCCCGAGTAAAGTTCCTATGCTCAGGACTCTCCCAAGTGGGGTTCCTATACTCAAGACTTCTCCAAGTGGGGTTCCTATGCTCAAGACTCTCCCAATTATTAGGTTAGGAGACATGTTGGACCTGAACTCCTTAAGCAAGCCCATCATGCCATCCAACCGAAATGATAAAGTCAATAATCACCGCCAAATAATATGCTTAGCACTTCCTAGTATATTACTAAGAACACTTGAGGACTGTATTTCTTTTTCTTGCATTTATTTTCCATATATTTAGCTTCCTACTAAACCTTACATCATGATTTCTGTGCAGCAGATGTTGGATGGGAAGGTTCAGTAAATCATACAATAAAATCTACCATTCTCTAGGGCAGACATTGAGGTTTCAATGCACAGTATTACATTCTCCATCGAAGCGTATGCTACAAATCCTGTGCCCGTGACTGTAAACAAAAGCATAAATATTATGTAAGGACTTGCAATAATCTACCGTGGATGATGGACTATAAAGCTCAGCACTATTGGAAAGCACAGTCACTATTTTCATGGCCATTTCATACGAGGCATAGTAAATAGCCACTTCTCGTCCTGGGCATTGTCCTGTCTTAGTCCTTAATTGTACTATAGTATAAAGTGGATGCAGACATGTCCCCTACTACTCCCACGGTTTAATAGCCTCCTCCAGTTGCTCCTAGTTTTATGTCACCCTCCATCTGAACCCCCAGCTTAATGCCCCCCTTCATCTACCACCAGCTTAATGTCCCCCTCTGAACGCAGATGAGTTGAATCTGGGACATACCAGGACCACGGACAGGACCTGTAATCCGGGAATGTCCCGCAGAATCCAGGTCAGTTGGAAGGTATGCATATAACAAGTACCCTCATTTATTAGGACATATGTAACGTACCAAGCAATGCCGCAGGGATATAGAATCGTACAACGGAAAGTGAGAAAATAATTGATTCGGCTAGCTCAGGACCCAACTTATGAAGAATCTACATTGTAGCAAGGAAATGGGAAGGAACAGGTGGGGTAATAAATAGAGATGAGCGAGTAGTGAAATATTTGAGATTCGTTTCGAGTAGAGCCTCAATATTCGACTATTCGATCGAATATCGAATCCCATTACAGTCTACAGGAAAAAATGCTTGTTTCAGGGGAACCGCTATTCGACTAAAGGAGAATCACCAAGTCCACGAATAGCAGGAGCAGAGTGTTTAGGCGGAGTGCTCTGCAGATAAAGTGCATGGACCCCATAGACTATAACAGGTCCATGCGCTTTAACTGCACAGTGCTTGCAGTTGCGCTGATATTCCGTTCGGGGGGGGTCCTCCTGCGTACTCCTCCCGGACGGTAGGCAAGTGCTAATGTAAACTTACTCATCCTGCAGAAACCTGCAAAATATAACAGTCGGACAACAGGACATGATAGCAAACTACATAGAAAGGGGATTCTTAGGCCCAATAAGCCCCATGCAGGTGAAGTGAGCCCTGCTATTGCGACTGTATTGCCTTGTATTAAGAAACCCAATATCCCATATTAATATCCTATAACACAGCGATGATCCAAAGTCTTGAATGACTGAGTTAGGGCATAAAGTAGCACTGACCTAGAGGATATGTTGGCATGATGGCTCATTCTTTGCCTTTTAACACATCTCTAATACATTTCGACCATGACATTTCCACCATACATGGAATATTATTACCACTTCTTCACATCTTATAGAGTAAGAAAATGAAGCAGCAACAGCCGTGCAACAGGTTGGGTTTTGCCGCTATGTCTATTGCCCAAAATGATATATGGGCAAAATGGAAACCATTAGACGTCTCATATGGTTGAGTTCTGAATTATGTCACAAATCTGCAAAATGATGCAGTAACAACATACAGAAGATAGAGGGACCGACCACAGTGACTCCTAGGGATCACGAGAAAGGGGTCCCTGAGAGCCGAAAGTGAATAGGGTAGTAGTGCATGTGCATAGGCACCGCACCATTCACTTCTGTGGGACTGATGTAAGGTCGACCAGATGTTACAATGTGCCCATGCAAAATAGTGGGTAACCATGTCATTCATGGATGCTTACGGCAAATCTGGGCAAGGGTAGCTTTAGAACAGCTTTCAATTTGGCTTAAAGAGAGGGTCCCAAGTGGGTACCTCCTCATAATCCATAAGGGGCCAAAACCCTGTTGCAGACTTCCCATTTTTCAAGGAACCAGAAAATAGAAATAAGTGCAAAATGAGCACCACAAATCCCTGGAAATACCTGTAGACTCTGCCGTACTTTCATCTTACACTGTGAATCCCCCCAACACACCTCACAACAGATTATGGCTGCAGTAAACTCTGCGCACAACATCATCTCTATTTGCCATTGAAATGTCCTTACAGTATCAGACAGCGACTCTGTGCTCAGAAACTCCGGAGACGTGATAATTTGGCATCAGTAAGCAGTGGCAGCCCTGGCTTCCCATGCCATCTTTGTGCTCGTGCTGTAATGTTCCCCTGGTGCCAGGATGACGGGCTGCACACGCCATCTGTTGCCTTAAGCACTTAGCCACAGGCAACGCTGGAGCGTATGCACACATTTATACATCAAGCAGGTATATACACCCATAGTAACTAAATCAACTACCATGTTTATTTAGTTACACAGGTACACATAAGATGGCATTTCAGGTGATTCAGTCAATTATAAGTATGAAGTTGTGCAGACTGTCTTGTTACTGTCTGCTTTATAATTCATTGTCTGAAGATAGAAGTGCGATGTTCACACTACCACACGAGCGTCTCCATGGTCTCTGGGGACCAAAGTGACTTCACATGAACCACTGTCTAATGATAAAGGTGCGATGTGCAGACACGTGTCTATGGTCACTGGGGATTAAAGTAACTTCACAGAACATGACCGGTAGTACTGTACTTACTGTATAATATAGTACCGCCATAAGCAGAGTCCATCCAGTCCGAGTGTACCTATACTGCCCCATCAGGCAGTGGTCAGACAGCTGTAGTGCCCCCATAATGACAGTCAGTTTGGCTTCACAGACAGCAAGTGATCTCACAGATAGTCAGATAACCCGCATGCAGTGGTGTAACTAAGAATGGCAGGGCACCAAGGCAAACTTTTGTAATGGGGCTCTCCCCTGACCCCAACTGATCTTCCCCCCTGACCCCCCGTATTCCAGAATGCACTACTATGCCCTATAGTAGCCCCTGCACACAGTATTATACCCCATAGTGGCCCCTTCACACAGTGTTATGCCCCATAGTGGCCCCTGCACACAGTATTATGCCTCATAGTGGCCCCTGCACACAGTATTATGCCCCATAGTGGCCCCTGCACACAGTATTATCCCCCATAGTGGCCCCTGCACACAGTATTATGCCCCATAGTGGCCCCTGCACACAGTATTATGCCCCATAGTGGCCCCTGCACACAGTATTATGCCCCATAGTGGCCCCTGCACACAGTATTATACTCCATAGTGGCCTCTGCACTCAGTATTATGCCCCATAGTGGCCCTTGCACACACAATTATGCTCCATTGTGGACTACCCATGAACAATTATTATACTCTGGGGTCATTTCAGACCCAAGAGTATAATGATTGGAGACCCAGGGGAGGATACAACATAAAAAACACTTGTTACTTACCTCTCCCTGGCTCTGTTGCACTCCCCGCTGATTTCAACCATCTTCGTTTGTGACATCACCAAATAGGCCTGCCAGAGTCCAGGAGAGGTAGGTAACAGTGTTTTTTATGTTGTCTCACCTCCCCTGTCCCAACGATGTTTATACTCTGGGGTCTAAAAAGACCCCAAAGTATAATAATAGCAGTGTATGTGGGGTTCATGGGTTCACAGTCCGCAGAAGGGGACGTGCCAGCAGCCGTGAGCAAGAGTGAGGATCGGAAAGTAAACAGAGCCTGTTACCTGCTGGTATTACTCTAGTAGATAATGGTCTATAAAAAAAAATAAAAAAAAATAAAAACACACAGAGCCCTCTTTCTCTCTCTATCTTTGTAGTTAAATGCAAACATAACACTGGTATGTTCAGTAGTATGGCGCACAGACAGGAGAAGGATGACAGCAGTGGCCCGGGCTGCATATGTTCACTGAGCTCTTTCCACAATGGCCAGGTTGGAGCGAGTCTGCTTCTCCTAAACCGACAGCTTGGAGTCTTCTATGTTTCTGGCTTCATAAATGAATCAGCCTATATGTTCAGTTAGGTAAACACATCCCTCCCAGCATGGCCGCCTGCTGCAGTACAGTGAAGGCATTAAGGGCACAGCAGAAACTATCCAGTTATTTTATATAGAAAAAAAAGAAAAGATATTTCAGGAGGATTTTCAATAAAAAGACTGAATGATACCAATTGTTATTGATGAAAAGCGTCTGATCGGTCAAGGTCTGAACGCTGAACTTTACCCCTGTGTCCCCTATTGGAATAAAGGGGCAGTCAATAATATGCGCTACCAATCCATCAATTGCTTATATCAATGTCAAACATATCTAAATACAGCACTTGGCTCTCTTCATAGAGTTTAAGAGGAGCACCATATCATTTTGGGAAAACCTTCATATTTTAATGTAGATTGTGAGCCCCATATAGGACTCACAATGTACATTTTACTCTATCAGTATGTTTTTGGAGTATGGGAGGAAATCCACGCAAACACAGGGAGAACATATAAACTCCTTGCAGATGTTGTTCCTGGCGGGATTCAAACCCAGGACTCCAGTGCTGCAAGGCTGCAGTGCTAACCACTGAGCCACCGTGTTGCCCCTATCTTCTCTCTTCAGCAGCTGTGGCTGCATTTATGTTCCATTATTATGCCCCAGTTGCTGCAGATCATAATAACAGACCATTGGCGTAACTAGGAACGGCGGGGCCTCAAAGCGAACATTTGACATGGGGGCCCCCCTGACCCCTGTTCACACTATTATGCTCTATAGTGGCCACTACACACATTGTTATGCCCCATTGTGGCACCTGCACACGGTATTATGCCCCATAGTGGCCCCTGTACACAGTATAATGTTCCATAGTGGCCTCTGTACAAAGTATGATGCCCCATAGTGGCCCCTACACACAGTATGATGCCCCATAGTGACCCCTACACACAGTATTATCCCCATAGTGGCCCCTACACACAGTATTATGCCCCATTTTGGACCACCTATGAACAATTATTATACTCTGGGGTCTTTTCAGACTTACCGGTCTTCGCTTCTGCTTGCGGCCGCCTCTGCAGAAGGGGAAGCGCCGGCGCCCGTGAGCAGGAGCGTGGATCAGTGAAGTATATAGGCAGGTAATGACCTATTTAAAAAAAAACCTCACAAATCAGGGGCTCTCCGAGTCCCCAAGTGTCCCGAGCCCTGTGACAGCCGCTACTCTGTAACAGACACCGAATACGTCTTTATGAAGAGGATGAGGACGGCTACTATAAATAAATGGTAGGCAGAAATCTCCTTCTTACCCTTAAAAAGGGTTCTGCAGCAGCGAAGGATTAATACACCTCCCCACTAAATAATATTAGACCGCTCCGCACTATTCAGTGCCCTGGATAAATGCAGCCCGCTGTAGCCCTCTAGTTTAATACAGTTACAGGACTTGTTGGCGACTTCTTACCTTCCTATAATTTACGGTAGGGGGTACATTTCCAATTTACGTCCACTAGACAAAAGGAATAAAAGATCTTAAAATTTTACAACCTTTCAAGCAGGAAGACAGCTGTGTAATAAACCCTCCTCTGCACCGCTGCTTAAAATTACGAGCGGGGGATGGCTTAACTATTGTACACACGGGGACTAATAGGTCACTTGGTTTTGCCTCTTCAACTTCTACTTTTGCGTTGATTTGTTTGTGGTCGCGTCTGAAGAGTCTTTGCAAGGGCCACTTCACTTCTCTGTACTCTCTCGGCAGAAGAGGCATTATTACACATTTTAGCTGTAAGTACCTTGTGAAGAGGCGGCACGCAACGTTGCTGCATCCCCTGACCTCACATCCACAACTCACAGCAAAGTAATGCTGCTAATTGACAGTAATGTTCCAAACTTCTGTACTACAACCGCCTTTATCTTTCTGCGTTATGCAGCTTCCCAAAGAGTTTATCAATCCTGCATTTATTCAACCTACGTGGCTGGGAGTCATAAAAAACTAAGTGAAGTGGGAAAAAAAAAAAGTAATAAAAAGTACAATTCGGGATGCTAAATTGATGTTCGTCCTATGTTAATGAAAGACAAAATAAAAGGACATTACTCCTACGCGCCATCCAAACCCTTTCTCACAGTAACAATTTGATCAGTATTGTAATACTTCAGTAAAAGAGAAACTGTATTATAGTCTATAACTAGTATTATATTCATTGAAGCCTCTACTTGTGCTCCCTGTATTAGGGTAAATTCACTATGCAGCTGATCTGCAGGGTCCTAGCAGTCCAAGAGACTGGTAAGAGATCAGTGGGGGTCCAACACCCAGGGGCCCTGCTGTTCAACTGTTTGAAGGTATAGTGGTGCTTTTGCAAGTGCCGTGACTCCTTCACTATTTACGCTGCACAGGATCTGGGTTGTTTTTTTTATCAGCATTCAATGTTATTACAGGCTGTAATAATAGTACACAGCTGCTATAAAACAGATGGTGTGTTATGTGACTAGTGAAGGGACCCCACACAGTATAATAAGCTTCACATTGGCCCCCACACAGTATAACATGCTCCCCAGTCACCTCCACGAAATACAATATCCTCTACAGGGGCCCACACACAGTATCATATGCTCTACAGTGGCCCACACACAGTATAATATGACCATAGTGGCCCCTACACAGTATAATATGCTCCACAGTGACAACCCACAGTATAATATGCTTTACAGTGGCCCCCACACAGTATAATAAACTCCACAGTGGCCCCCACACAGTATAATATGCCCCATAGTGGCCCCCACACAGTACAATCTGCTCTACAGTGACACCCCACAGTATAATATGCTTTACAGTGGCCCCCACACAGTATCATATGCTCTACAGTGGCCTCCACACAGTATATATTTCACAGTGGCCCCCACACAATACAATAAGCTCCACAGTGGCCCCCACACAATATAATAAGCTCCACTGTGGCCCACACACAGTGTTATGTTCCCCACAGTGCCCAACACAGTATAGTATGTTTTCCACAGTGGCCCCACACAATATAAAATGCTCCCAAGAGCCCCTATAGAGCTGCTTCAGATGAACCCCATGAAATTCGATGAATATTCATGCGTTTTGGCCCTGCGCTTTGCTAATACTGTGGGGTCTCTAAAAAATGTTTATACTCACCTCTCAAGGTCATCACCAATCTTGCAATATCTGGCCTGTGGCTGATGTTAGCATGCCCCACATGGTTGCTGAGACCTGTGAGTTGGCCTGAGTGGCCACGTGGGGCATGTTGATGTCAGCTGCAGGCCTAAAGAGGAAGATGGTGAAGACATTAACACAAGGATGTCCAAGAAAGGTGAGTCAAGAGGAATACAACTTTTTGTTATTTTTCATCACCTCTGAAGAGAACCCTGAGTATAATAATCGCACCGAAATGAACCGGAGGGACGAACCTCGTGAATATTCAGCGAAAACGAATTTCGAAGTGGCTCAAAGGTTTTGAGAGCCTTGCACAGGGGACATTATACAGCAGAATTGTAGCTAAGAATCTATCACTAGGGTGACATACATCACTTACTAGATCCAGCAGCTGTATGTGTCTGTTACTACCTTTATCTCACTCCAGCAGCTCAGTCCCTTAAAGCTCCACATAGACTTCTATCAGCTGCTACCTGATCCCTCAGTAAGTTGACTCCTGTCCAATCTCTTAAGATGGCTTTCCATAGTGGAAATAATTGCTAGGAGTACAGGGAGGAAAAATGGCTAACAAATGCAGATTTTTTTCTATAATAAAGTTTTACAATTGCAGTTTTTGGAAAGTGCATTGCCGCTTTAAAGAGGTCTGTCACCAGAAAAGCCCCTATTGAGCTACAGTCAGATAGCCAGGGTTCACGTAAGGCCCCATGTTACAGAAAAGCAGCTTTTTTTGTTGCAGATTGTGCTGCGCTTTGAGTCAAAACCAGGAGTGGATTGAGTAGAAGGGAAAAGTATCAGGATGACGTATACATTTCCAAAATCTTCTGCAACCTCTCTTGGCTTTGGCTCAAAGAATATGCAGCAAAATCAGCAACAAAAAAAAGCTGCTTTTCCAAAATGTAGGGCCTCAGCCTAAGGGTGCATGCACACTGAGTAACGCCGGGCGTGTATGAGAGCCGTACACGCCGGCATTACAGTAGACTGCCGAACACTTCCCATTCACTTCAATGGGAGCGCTCGTAACAGCGGCGTTTACGAGCGCTCCCATTGAAGTGAATGGGAAGTGTTCGGCAGCCCTGCTGTAACGCCGGCGTGTTCGGCTCTCATACACGCCCGGCGTTACGTAATGTGCATGCACCCTAAGACAGTTTTTTCTGCTGCCCTTGCAAGACACTAGCATTTCTGTTTGGTGCAACAAGGGCGTCATCATTGCTCTTATCGCATCAATGATCTACCTCTCTGCTATGACTGGCGGGGCCGGGCAGTGTACATGTCAATCACAGCAGGAATGAAGGGAGGAATCGGGCACTGGAAAGTGCTGCGAGCAACTGGGATGGGTAAAAGCAGGATCTGGTTGACAAAATGGGGACACAGTGAGGCCCCTGTAGCATTCCTTTAACAAAAGAATAATGTTAAAGGTTCATCATTACTTCCATTTCTTTCATTGAGTATTCCTTACAAGTGTCAATTTGCATTCCCTAATTGCAGAATTTTGGTATAACATTGCTAGTCAAGTCTCTAATGGCATGATTCTGCGTAATTGGGTGCACCCAGGTCAAGGCTATTAAAACTCGGTTCCTTTACTGGAGCCTATGGATTTCTAATAGCCCCGAACTGGCTACAGCACATCTCTCTGGAAACGTACTATGGATTGTGATTTGCAGTGTCAAAGCCCATTCTCAGGACATGTGTAGATCTAAGAATAGATATACAATATTCAAGATGCTGAGTAAAGGGCACATTATACAGCTAAAAAACTAGACATGTACTTGCTGGAGCAGTACAGTAAGTTTAATGTGTCCCTCCAATTATAACACCACTTTACATAAGTGAATAGTACAGGTGAAAATAAGAAACTTTGTAATATAACTTATTAAAGAAATCTGTTTCCTTCTCCAACTAACAGACTATCTATGGGGAGGGGAAGGAGGAGGAGGAGGCTGCAGGGAAAGATACAAATAACTGCAAACCTCTGCTATACTGTGAGTGATAGATTCTAGATCTTCAAGATTTTACTGCACAGACTGAGGCAATAAATCAATTACCCAGTCAGCAACAACCTCCTCCTCCCCCTCTCCATAGACTTCTGTATGTTAGAAGGAACATAGCAGCCTAATATGAAGAGAAGGAAACATATGTCCATAATAATATATACTATAAAGTCAGTGGCGTAACTAGGAATGGCGGGGTCCCATGGCGAACTTTTGACAGGGGGCCCCCCCAACCGACACCGAAGACCTCGACCGACCCCCTCCTACGCATTCCTGCGCGCTCTATTATGCCCCATAGTGGCCCCTTCACACAGTATTATCCCCATAGTGGCCCCTGCACACAGTATTATCCCCCATTGTGGCCCCTGCACACAGTATTATGCCCCATAGTGGCCCCTGCACACAGTATTATCCCCCATAGTGGCCCTTGTACACAGTATTATCCCCCATAGTGGCCCCTGCACGCAGTATTATCCCCCATAGTGGCCCCTGCACACAGTATTATCCCCCATAGTGGCCACTGCACACAGTATTATGTCGCACTGTGGACACCCATAAACAATTATTATACTCTGGGGTCTTTTCAGACGCCAGAGTATAATAATCGGAGACCCGGGGGGAGAAAAACATTTTTTAAAAACTCTGTTACTCACCTATCTCCCATCGCCTACGCTGTCGGCCTCCGAAGTAGTCGATCTTCAATGACGTCAGACGTCATGTGACCCGGGACGCAGGCCGGGGTCATGAGACGTCAGACAACTAGGCCGAAGTCTGCACGGATCGTGGAGAGGTAAGTAACATGTTTTTTATGTTTCTTACCTCTCCCGGTCTGCCAATCATTATACTCAGGGGTCCGAAAAGACCCCTGAGTATAATGATAGCAGCGGTAGCGGACGTCACCGGGCCCCTAATGTCCCGGGCCCAGTGGTAGCTGCCTCTGCTGCTATGGTGGTAGTTACGCCACTGTATAAAGTTCAAATGTTCACCTTTACTATTTATGAC
This sequence comes from Leptodactylus fuscus, assembly GCF_031893055.1. NCBI lineage: Eukaryota > Metazoa > Chordata > Amphibia > Anura > Leptodactylidae > Leptodactylus > Leptodactylus fuscus. The sequence goes on along the minus strand of NC_134271.1, from coordinate 21,002,881 downwards.
TAAAATATATGAATCAAAAGCAGGAAATGTCCTCAAAACGAGGGACAAGTGTGTGGGGAGGTCCTTTGGATTGTGTCGCCTATAAATCAGAACACAAAGTTTTCGAAAACTTGCAAAGATTTTTTATAAAATCTACTGAAGACCCAGCCTATACTCATCCTTTACAAGCACGTCCATGTTGCAACAAGTTTTTGTTAGGGGCTGCCACTTCAAAAAATCCCCGAAATGGGTTGGTTTGCAATGAAAATCTGCCAAGTAAGAATTGCCAAGGTTCTCATGCCATTTAACAGTAATAGGAACAGTAATAAATGAAGACCCAGACCCACAGACCCAAGAAAGAGAATTGTGATGTCATTGCTACAGGACCAGCATGGATTGAAGCAGGGAAGCTGAAGCAGCAGGATATTTAGGCCCCCCATTGTAAAACTCATGCTTTTTTTGTTGCAGTTTTTTTAAGCCGAAGAAACGAATGGCTACAAAAGGAATGGAAAATATATAGGAATTTTTTTATACTAGTACCGCCTGGTCAATCCACTCCTGGCTTTGGCTCAAAAAACTGCAACAAAAAAGCTGCATTTCCACAACATGGGGCCTTTGCCTTAAAGAGGACCTTTCACTACCTCCACCAATTCTACGTCTTAGCATGTGTTAATAGGTCCTTCTCCACTGAATCCAGCACAGTCGGAATTGTTCCTCTAGCCCCACCATTCCTGAGCAACAATCGTAGGTAGTTTTGGTGTCACATGTGGTAGTTAATCTCTGTAATATCAGGTGGGCGGTGTCAGGGAGGGGTGTGGTTCAGAGCTCCAATCAGAGGTAGCCGGTGTCAGAGCTCAGTATTAGAGATGAGCGAACACTGTTCGGATCAGCCGATCCGAACAGCACGCTCCCATAGAAATGAATGGAAGCACCTGTGACGCTGACTTTGCCGGCGGCCGGCCGGCGTCACAGGTGCTTCCATTCATTTCTATGGGAGCGTGCTGTTCGGATCGGCTGATCCGAACAGTGTTCGCTCATTTCTACTCAGTATCACACCCCTTATCTGCTCCTGCCTGACACCATCCTCCTGACGATACAGAGCCTATATAGTATATCAGATACCAAAATGATGAGCACTGACTGCTTGGAAATGGTGAGGGCTATAGAGAATACTAACTGTGCCAGAATCAGTAGAGCAGAGCCCGGATTGTCAGAGGCGGTGAAAGGTCCTCTATAAAGGGTTAATGAACACATATATACTTTCAAACCCTTTTTTCAGAAAACATTTTTAATGGTAAAGGAATCCAAAGAATGCGTGAGCGCTCGCAGGAACATACGAGTACATATACCATAGAAAGAGATGGATAAACAGCAATACAAAGGGATGTACAACACAATTTTGCACATACAGGAAAGCACACATACAAACCTACACTGATATTAGTGTGGGCTAATGGCGTTTGAAAGCCGAGGAAATATGCCGTGAAAGCACTTATCAACACGCGGCCTGCTCTCCAGATATTAAAAGCATTACTTATCATTAGAACAGCCACTTCCCTGTGGAAATCGAGAGTGATTTTGCCACTTTGCAACATGGCAATATCCTTGGGCTTTGATCTAGCAAATCTCCCTACCCCTCCAGGAAAAGAAAAAAAAAAAAAAACTAAGGGAGGAAAGCAGTCTTCCTTTAGCTTAAAACGTCCCAAAACGCAAAGCAAGAAGAAGGTGTCGGCAATTTATTTCTTACCAATCTTGCTAATGGCACCTATTATGTTTCTGTCTTTTCAAAGTACCAGAAAAGTGTTCAATATTCAAGTGAAGGACAGCTAAGTACACGGTATACTCTATACAACTGGTATGGACACGAAACCCAACCACAACTCTGCAGCATACCTACACATATAGGCATACATGTATAGTCCAAGGGCTAGTTCACACAGGGACATGGAGGAGGATTTTGAAAGCGGAACCCACGTCATAATCCTCCTCCATACAATGTTAGTCTATGCAGACTGCTAGCAGAGAAAAGGAAGCGACATGACCTTTCTTCAGGCGTTTTACGCCTGAAGAAAGCAATAGAAGTGAATGGGAAGCGTTTTTTTCCCAAAAAAAACGTGCGGTAAAAAATGTGACGCGTTTTTTGGGGGCCTGTTCTCTTAAGAGGATGGGAAAACCGCATGGAAGCAGTTTTTACAAAAAAAGCTCCACAAAAAGCGTGCCAAGGTCAAAAAAACGCTTCCTAATCAAAGTAAGCCACACGTTATTTACGTGTGAACTAAGCCAAACACATATAGATAAAGCTGGTCTGACCATGTCAATTAAAGAGAACCTGTCAGGTCATATCGGCTACCTTATCTGAGATCAGGATGTGATAGGAGGACAGAGAAGCTGAGCTCTGTGATATATAGTGTTATATGATAGAGGAGAGAAGCTGAGCTCTGTGATATATAGGTTATATGATAGAGGAGAGAAGCTGAGCTCTGTTATATATAGGGTTACATGATAGAGGAGAGAAGCTGAGCTCTGGGATATATAGGTCTATATGATAGAGGAGAGAAGCTGAGCTTTGTGATATATAGGTTATATGATAGAGGAGAGAAGCTGAGCTGTGTGATATATAGGGTTATATGATAGAGGAGAGAAGCTGAACTGTGTGATATATAGGGTTATATGATAGAGGAGAGAAGCTGAGCTCTGTGATATATAGGTTATATGATAGAGGAGAGAAGCTGAGCTGTGTGATATATAGGGTTATATGATAGAGGAGAGAAGCTGAGCTCTGGGATATATAGGTCCATATGATAGAGGAGAGAAGCTGAGCTCTGTGATATATAGGTTATATGATAGAGGAGAGAAGCTGAGCTCTGTGATATATAGGTTATATGATAGAGGAGAGAAGCTGAGCTTTGTGATATATAGGTTATATGATAGAGGAGAGAAGCTGAGCTCTGTTATATATAGGGTTATATGATAGAGGAGAGAAGCTGAGCTCTGTGATATATAGGTTATATGATAGAGGAGAGAAGCTGAGCTCTGTTATATATAGGGTTACATGATAGAGGAGAGAAGCTGAGCTCTGGGATATATAGGTCTATATGATAGAGGAGAGAAGCTGAGCTTTGTGATATATAGGTTATATGATAGAGGAGAGAAGCTGAGCTCTGTGATATATAAGGTTATATGATAGAGGAGAGAAGCTGAGCTCTGTGATATATAGGGTTATATGATAGAGGAGAGAAGCTGAGCTCTGTGATATATAGGGTTATATAATAGAGGAGAGAAGCTGAGCTGTATGATATATAGGGTTATATGATAGAGGAGAGAAGCTGAGCTGTGTGATATATAGGTTATATGATAGAGGAGAAGCTGAGCTCTGTGATATATAGGTTATATGATAGACAGAAAGAAGCTGAGCTCTGATATATAACATTATATGATTTAAGGAAGGATTTCTAACTAAAAAAATAGAGAAAATCCTGAAAGACCCCTAAGAAAAACAGTGAGGGTCCTGATAACGCTTCCACATTCAGTGTTTGACCTTCTTCTGTACACACACGCTGATATAGAGAAAGCTGTCAATGACTGTATATGAGACACAGGACTCTCACTGCACCTCCCAGGAGTCCTGCCAGGATTTACTCTGCATTTCACTCTGAAATCCCGCTCCAAATTAGGGGCATAACTACCGGGATAGCAGCTGCCACAGGGCCCGGGACATTAGGGGGCCCGGTGACAGCCGCCACCGCTGTGTTTTCTTTTCTTAATAGGCCGTTACTGGCTGGAGTTACTCCAGATGGTAATGGGCCCCACTTACTTACCGATCTTGGCAGGGGCCGGGATCAGTAAGTGACGCCGCAGGCCCCACAAACACTATTATTATACTCGGGGGTCTTTTCAGATCCCTGAGTATAATGATCGGAGGCCCAGGGAAGGTAAGAGAACATAAAAAACACGGTTACTTACCTCTCCGGGTTCCAGACAGGATTCGGGCCTACTTCTGTGACGTCCCATGACCGGGCCTGCATCCGGGGTCATGTGACGTCCTGGACATCATTGAAGATGGCTGACACCACTGCGGAGTGCAGCGGAGCCAGGGAGAGGTAAGTCGCAGTGTTTTTTATGTTGGTATCCCCTCTCAGTCTCTCATTATTATACTCTGCGGTTATACCCTGGTTATGCCACTTCTCCAAATAATAGAAACCTATATACCAGCTACTCTCCCAGTACCCTATCCTGCTTTCTTCAACACTGCTTGTCTTTTAGATTTACAAAATGAAATACATCAGAACATTTACCTTGAGTCTGATATAACAAACTCAGCTCTGCTACATTGGTAACGCCATGTCACAGCTTAGCTAAATGCTCGCTCTTATGAACAACTGCATCGTGTTTGCAGCTGCAGAGCTGCAAAGTGGGGTGTAAAGTATCCGCCATCCCCCTCTCCTCGCCCGCCTGGTATCTCTTCCACCGCTGCTGTGTGTGCGTGTGTGAAGTTTAATTAAACCATAATGCACAGTTACAGTGTTCTGATCAGCCGCACCGGCAAAGTGGCAGGCTGAAAATTAAAGAGGGTTCCACTCTCGGAATTTCATTATCATCGTAAAAGACTAACAGCCTTCCTGATATAAAGGGATTCTGCCAGCTCGACACGGATACTGAGGCCACGTTTAAATATGCTTGTTATAAGGGCTCTATATTACACCAGCGAAGGCCCAACGGCAGGCTTCCCGAGTAGCGCTAATCCATAAAATGCAAACTAACGCTGCCGAGAAACGAGGAATATGTTTCAGGATAAAGTCGGATAGTATAAATGGCCCATTCGCTTCATGAGAGGCATAATAAGAATATTACTAGGCCTTTCTTCCCCAATCCCATTATTACTTGGGTATGGCTTCAAGGGATCCAAATTGTGCTTTATTATCTCAATGTAATCCATGAGTTATTCTCTCACACATATGGAACCCCCCCACGAGACTGATTATTCGAGGTTACCGGGACATGCGTTTCGCTAGCCTGTGGGTCATAGAAAACTCATTGCTTATTATGTTGTATAAGGGAAGCAATTTCTCTAATGATCTTCCACGAAGGATACGTTACATCCAATTTCTATCGTAAACAGATTTTTTGCTTCAGTTTATTTGCATTGCTTCCCGGTGACTGACGCGCTTTCAGCAAAATAATTCTACTTGACGGCCATAGACGACAAACAAAGAGCGGAAAGACCTAAAACTCCTTTACTGCACGCTGCAATGGGGAAGATGCAATTGACATAATGGTGGATAACGCATCAAGCTTTTCCAGTTTCAAGCAGAATAGACAATGATTGATACATTGCTAAGGGATTTCTGAAATGTGACCATTTCAGGTAAGTGGCCTGCGCGCGGTTAAAGCTCGAAGGAAACGGCAGAAGAAATTACATGGAGGTTACTGGAAGTCGTCATTACTCACAATTTCTGCCTTTGAGTGGATCCAGTCCTCCGATTTCCAGTGTCGTCTGGATGTGACCTTGGAGGTGTCGCTTTATTTCCTTATAGTGGTGTATGCATCAGTCACGAGAATTAGATTAGAGGATAGCGCAGGCCACAACATCGCGGCGACGCAGGTTGCAATCTCCACATGTAAATTATGGTCTGCCAGAACGTCCTGAAGTCGTACAGGCTCTGACTTATCCGCGGTCCTCGCCTCTTATCATTACTTCGGTCAGGTATTAATAAATACCAAACGCAGTCTTAAAGAAAATGCTGAATGAAATACACAATTCTATTCTTTTCGTTGTTCTGATCCATTTGGTGTTTTTTTTTTATTTTTAAATCCTCCCACCCATTCAAAAGATATAGCTCCTGAACTGTTATATGGAAACTAGATCTGATTCTCCATGTATAACGCCTTATGTTTATCTACGAGGAAATAGAAGGGCCCAAACAGAAGTCTAGGACTGCTGAGCTATCCATAGGATAGGTCACCAGCATGTGATCTTTGTCTGCAGAAACCGTACAGTTCACTTGTCCTCCAAGTAATAGGAGCGGCACTGCAGCTCACCGGATCCATCACTATGCAGTGGATGGGGCTGCAGCATTGCTACTATTACTTAAAGGGGTTGTACGGACTAAAAAAAAATAGCATTAAACTAAACACCCCCATCTACTTTATAAATCACTTTAATTAGCAAAACTTGATATTTACTGATAGTTACCATTATCGCTGGGGTGGTCATGGTGTCCTATGATGCTCCATCTCTCCGCTCCCGGGAGACAGGGGTCACATACTATATCTCTCCTCCCATCCCCTAACTTCCTGTCCCCTCCCCATCATACTTATCTTCCTTCCTGCTTCCTTCCTGTCCCTTCCCCATCATACTTACCTTCCTTCCTGTCCCCTCCCCATCATACTTACCTTCCTTCCTGTCCCCTCCCCATCATACTTACCTTCCTTCCTGTCCCTTCCCCATCATACTTACCTTCCTTCCTGTCCCCTCCCCATCATACTTCTCTTCCTTCCTGCTTCCTTCCAACATCAGCGATGTGTGCAGTAGTTCTGCAACTTAGGCATTTCAATCAACTTTCCCGAACAATTGTGGGCTATTGCGCATGCGCAAGCTGCCTACGAAGATGGCTGATGGTGTTGAAGTGAGGAAGGGGAGAGTTTTGAAAGAGAGGGGGACAGTGAGTGTGAGAGGGAGGAGAAGTGAGGCAATCTAGAACTTGTAGGAAAGATTATGGATGTAAACAAATGCAGAGGATGCCAAGAGCTCACTGAGAACCCCAGAAATCGCCCAAAACACTGCTAAAGGTATTTGTTGGCCCATTAATAGCACTAACAGACCTTTTTTGAAAAAAAGATGTGAAGAGGAAGATTTCAACTCGGTAGAAGAAACTCTTACTGCCACAGCAGCTCTTCAGACGACCCTGCAAAGTGTATGTAGATGACACTTCAGTTACCAGGACTCCTGCGAGCGTGGCCAGAAGGGAAATTGTAGGTTTGGACTAAGTGCAGTTAAACATGAATTTTTAAGTTTTCGTTTGAGGCTAATATACTGTATATACTTATTTGTAATACTGAACTATAGTGATATAATAGGATATTCCATTATTAAAAAGGGATGAAAAATATATAGGAAGCTCTTATAATTACATATAAAAACCCAGCAAAATCTGCAACCAAAAAAGAGCAGCCTTTCCGCAATGTGGGGCCTTATCCTAATGGGTTTCTAACAATCCTTTATTAACCCCCACAATAGTATTGCCCCCATTATTGCCCACTGACAGTATAACACTCCCTTTATTGGCCCCCACGCTGTATATTTCCCCTTTTATTGGCCCCATGCAATATATTGGTCACTACATGTTGGATTATTCCAATGTCCACTAATTAATTTTTATCGATCCCTACTCTTGCATAGTCCTGCAACCACTTTGCCCCCTGAAAGCTGAAGGAAAAGGAAAGATTGAGCAGAAATGGGAATCCGTAAGTAACACATATTGGCCGTAACCTGTTGGAGTAATCCAATAGGTAAGGTCCGATTAAAAAAAACAAAAAAACAAGGGCATACAAAAAGAAATAGCCACGGCCCTGTGTGATAAGGCAAGTGATGTCACGCACTGCTCTGCCAGTAGGGCAATCAGTTCAGCTAACTGCAGTTTGCTGATAAAGCAGAGTCTGTTATCTCTCTATGTAAACACACAGATAACACTGAGTTTAATCTCTACAAGCATATGCATATTATCTGATCTGCATAAGTATTGTGATACTTCATAGTGTCCCGTTCAGCAAGATGGGAAGGAAGGGGGGAAGGAGAAACACCGTAACCGTGAGAAAAAGAGACAGCAGGCAAAGCTGAAACATTAAGATGGGAAAACCCCTTTAAAGAGGACCTTTTCCGATCTGTGCCCCAGGTAAAGAGCTTTCGGTGCCGGTACCGTAGCTCTTTACCATTAGAAGGGCTTTCCTGACAGTCGGTCTGGAACGTCCTTCTCCACAGCAGCGCCTATAGCGCTGTACAGTGTGAGCGGGGAGGAACGCCCCCTCCCTCTGCTCACAGTGCTCGTCCATAGATGAGTATTATCAGGAGGGGATGGGGGCGTTCCTCTCCGCTCACACTGTACAGCGCGATAGGTGCTGCTGTGAAGAAGGACGTTCCTGACTGACTGTCAGGAACGCCCTTCTAATGGTAAAGAGCTACGGTACTGGCACCGCTAGCTCTTTACCAGGGCACAGATCGGGAAATCCGACAGTGCGCTGAATTCAGCGCACTGTCAGCTTTCCAGCAGTATATAGAACTGCCTGTGCCCACATCAATGAAAGGTCCTCTTTAAGGATTTTTGCTCTTAAAAATGTCAAAATTTTCATCCACGCAACTGATCCTTACATCTATGACTAATATGTTCTAAGCAAATGTTCAAGTGCTTGTACAAGTAGTGAGGTCTCTTTAAGTCTTCCTTATGAATATTCACCATCGGGGAGAACATAAGACGTGCCATCCATCCATCCACTGTACACAAACACTTGCTTCGCCTGAGCTTGCGGCTTCTCTATGAGATGACTCAGCTTCTGTTTGCAGCGTAACCTGTGACATTTACTACAGCAATATAAGAAATGTCCTTTATAATGACTCCAATGACATTTCCAAGGATGTTGTTTTGGCTACAGCACATGTGATGAGTAAAAAAAGGCATCTCGGTTGCCAAGAATTGTTAGCGTTGTAAGTAAGTGGCAAGCGGGACCGGATCTGACACCCATGCCCCAGACATTACCGTACGTTGATATATATGCTCTTCTTGCTAAGTGAGGCCACAGTTCACATTACAGATATCTCCCTGGATAATGAAAGTGTTAAATACTATGGCAAAATCTCATCAAGCCCCTATAAATTACCATTTCCCTCTCTCGCTAATGCCTAGAGCCGGCCTCCCGAGCCTGCAGTTTATTCATGGATGAGCTCAGAGTAATTTCAAAGCAGGTGCATTTTCTATTCTGAGGCAGCTCTGGGGCATAAAGTAAAATCACAAAATTATGCAGATACTAAGCCTGTACACCTGACTACTTACCATGTACCATGGGGTGGGGGCATAATCAAGTGGACCCTTTACTGAGGAGCCTGGGGTCTCAAGGAAAGGAACCCTAAATCTGGCAAGAGCTACATATATAGAGCTGACTCCAGAGGAGAACCACAATGAATGTGCAACTGGTGACCTATGGTTAAGATACAGATGTATATCGCGTAGTGTTGAGCCAACAGTATTCGTTGAATACCTCGCTCCCATAGGAATGCGCGTTAGCGGCCGTCAAATATTCACTGCGCTTAACCCCTCGGTGTTCAGCCACTTACACGCATTCCTATGGCAGCGAGGTATTCGACGAATACTATTGGCTCAACACTAGTATCCTGCCTTACCATTTACTTGGCTGTCCATGCCAGATATGTCTATCACGGGATAACAAGCTTTTCAAAGCAATGTGATTTTGTGAGAGAGTTTATCCTGTATGTGTCTATGTGTGGCCACCTAGTGTTTGTGATGTGAAATGCAGCCTGTCAAGGGTTTTGCTGGTGTGTTGTCCTATTGTGACAAATTGGTTTCATCGGAATTTGGAATCTTTAACTAAATCTGAAGGTTGACACATCTGGGACACACGATGCAGCTATGGCAGAAAGTAACTGGACTTGTGAACTGAAATCATTGTTGTATAAAGGGTTTTTATGTTTGTGATACTAAATGTGATAAAAATTTAAAATATATATAATAATTGTTACCAGGGCCACATGGCACCAGGGTCACTGCTTCGATGTCCCTACCAATCCTGCAAGTACAGTGCAAGATATGCATGACTGCTGAGGCTAGTGACTAGCTATGTCACATATGTGACTGCCAGGGCGTGACTGGAGGGGGTGCAGAGGGTGCAGTCACACCGGGGCCCAGGAGCCTTAGGGGCCCCATAAGCACTGGCATCAGTATTGAGATTGCAGCTTCCATCTGGCCCATAAACCAAGGAGACCCACAGATTACCCGAACCACACTAAGGTGGATTAAACTCCTTGGCACCATAACCATCACTATCAAGAATTCGCGGGAGAGATGAGGTAGGGAGTCCCGGACAAAAGATTGCCCACAAGACTTTAGCTACCCCACTTGTGACTATCACTGCAGGATCAACAGGGGCTACCAAAGTGGTGGCACTGGATCCAGCAGGGCATCTATGGCCTTTTTTGTACCCTGAAAACACACTGGTGTCGCCAGGCTATAAAATACGGAGGGTTCTTAGTATGATCTGGTATGGGGTTACTGTGTCATATCCCAAACCATTGATCCTGAGCGCACAACACTGACACTTCTGTTAGCTAAAGCCATCTTTGTTTTATGTGACTACATTTGGTGGGAGGGGGGTCTAAGGGGGTTATAAGATCAGTGTGTGTCATGATAGGCAGCTTCTATCTTCTATTGGAAATTTGTCAAGGTTCAGCTTCGTGGAGTCCAGAAGCACGGGTCGTGCACCTTGGGATGCAAGTCAGATCAAACTGATCTGATGAAGGGGTGGAATCCTGTGTGACGCCAAGTAAACCCCGAAACGCGTCATCTGAATAAACTACAATAATTGTTTTTAAATTGGTCCGAGTGAGCGCGTTCTACTTTTTCCCTGGTATATCCAGTACTTACCCACTATGATAGGCAGCTCGAATATTTTAGATATCTTTGTGCTTCTCTCTCTGAACCACCTATAGATTTAGGGGCATCCTGTGGATAGGTCATGCTTTTGGGGCCGGACAACCCTTTTATATTCTTGCTCATTATCTATTGTTTTATTGAAATCCTTGGTGCACGGCCTTCTTGATTCTCCCAATCTATTGTAACAGATATAACTTTTCTATTACATGGCAATTACCGAAGAAATAGATTAATTTTAAAAAAGTGGGAAAAATGAAAAATAATTCCCTCTACACCAGAAAGAAAGTAGGTGATATATGTGCCAGTCCTGTCCATGTTGGAACTGTCAGAAGATGATAAAGAGTATCTGGAAACGTGGATGAGGATATGGGTACGACCCCGTAACACGGCCTTGTTTAGACGTGACAAATCAGAAAAATATATGTACAGTAGAAAAACCTATTGTAGTATGAAATATACAGCAGGATCATAAATGCTTCCCTACAAGTGCTAAAATCCTAAAAATACGCCTACAGTCATCCAAGGTCCTTTCATGGTGGCCATGACTTTCTGATACTTCTAAATATTTCCAACAATAAATCTGATTTACGGATCAGAAAAACACGCAGCCGTGCTATACAGAGGTTGTTTTTGTACAATGTAATACAGAATATAAGAGGTTATTGTGATAAAGGGGTCCAAGAGGTGACACAGAAGACAAACCGTCCTGACATTGATGCACAACCATCCCGCTTTATTTCTCTAAAAGCCTATTAATTCCTTTTGATATTATGGGAATTCAATACATGAAATACACAATGTCCAAGGTCCAAGGCTGCCCGTATCCCCGCGTTCTGCTCTGTCTGCTTTGTATACTCTTACTTTTGCTGGTCGCTGTATTTATTGCCACAATCATTCTGTTCATTCTTGGCAGCAAATAAAAATTATAGATGTTTTCTGGGACACTGAAGCAGTAGTAACACTCTGGGAGAGGGGACAGGTCACACATCGTGTGGTGGCCGGGAATGGTACTGCAGCTCAGGCCCCGTCACTTGATTTGGACTGAGCAGCCAGCAATAGGCACTGCCTGGAGCTTTGCTACCTCTGCATCCTCTACAGCTATGGCTACAGGGGCCGCAGGGGGGCCCAAAGACCTATTTAATACATAACAAGACATCAGTATTATACAGTAGATAGCACAGGGTAAGTGGGAGCCCCATTATATATTATGCAGGGGGCCTAGGAGATGTGAGTTGAGCTTCTGGGTACAGTCACCACACAATTTACAGACTAGTGCATCCCCTTTAATTGGGTGTTAAGAAGAAGATTTGGACCACCATGGCTCTGACACCAATGGTTTATCCCGCCTCCCACCAGTCTCCCCTTTTACTTACCCGGGATTTCCTCTGCAGAAATGTCAGGGTCTCTCCAGAGCTGACGCTCCCTAGGTTGAAGACATGAGTTATGGGCATGATCCTCACTATCCACTTTTTGAAGACAGAGTCCTGGTTACGATTGGCCAGTGATTGGCTAACACGCTGGTCTTCGGGCTAAGGTCAGGAAGGCCGAGAACCTAAACAAAGGCTCTCGGCTGGATCCCAGGCCAAACGGACAGGTTACTAAGCACTGTCAATTATTTTAAGCCTCCATAGGGGTTAAAATAAATCAACTAGAACGCCCCTTTAAATATTCTCTGACTTTCTGTATATAGTACAGTACCTCTGATGGAAGGTTTTGCTGTATGCCAAGGTATAGATAATAGTGTGATAAATCACCCCTATGGTCCTAGGAGCTTTCTTGGCAAATCTACCCCAGAAACACTGTATGACCAGAGCCTAAGGGCTAGTTCACACGGGGGGGCGGTATGGCGCATTTTGTTCCCAATCGGGCGACTGTCGCGGCTTCCAAAAGTCACGGCTTCCCCCTCCAGAGTTGGCTCAAATGAATGGGCCTAGTCCGGAGGCTGCTGCCACGAGGAGGACACTGGCGCTGTATCAGCTGCGGACTCCGCCTAAAGAAAGGGCAGCTCGCTTCTTTTTCACATGAGCGGGAACATGCCGCTAGTAAGCTAGCGGTCTACATAGACCTCCATTGTGAGGGGGTGGAATATGACGTGGATTCAGCGACAAATTCCGCCCCCTATTGCCCCGTGTGAACGGAAAAAAAAAAAAGTCTAGAGTTCCAATAATCGTGACCATCGAGGACGGTCCTTTAATATCCGACTCTTTATTATTTCTTACAGAAACATCTTTATTACTTCGGCTGACATGACTTCCTAATATATGTCTTTGCAGTAGCTGCACCTCCTCTATAAATCCCCACGGTATCGCTTCTATTGTCAGTGGACTTGAAGTAAAATATAATTTAGCAAATATTGCTAACTGCTGATAGCTAAGCGTGCAGAGCTGTAGATATCTGTATTTATGTAAAGCTGTGACACTTTATCTGCCACCGGGTCAGCAACAACCCCATAAACAAAGAAGACGACATCGCTGCACGTATATAATGGTAAAGAAGAAAATGGATTGTGAAATATTTCATTATCTTCTGATGGAAAGAAATGCATTAAAATTGCCTTTATTTTCAAGTGTGCCTTGATAACACTGTTGCACAGCAACTGGTACGGCTCTGGTACCGGTGTTATCGCCATATGAATAAACAAGGAGGTTTAGAACGTATACTACAGTCCTGCATAATTTTGCATTATTTTATATATTCAGCGTTGAAGTCTTGCAAAAAAAAAAAAATCTATTTTATTACAGCACTTAGAATGGATGGCAGGTTGCAGACTTCAGTACAAAACGTTATCGCCTTCATAGGGATTTAACTCCTTCACTACACTACCCTAGACCACCAGGGATGCTACTAATATTCCCTTCTCTGCCCTAGACCCCAAGGAATTATACTCACCGCTCCAGGGGAAATAATACATTTATTTTCTCCATTTATTTGTCAAAATAATGATCCATTGTCATTCTATGTGAATATAGAGTAAGATGTGGGTGTGCTGGGGAAAGAGCCCACAGGCTGTTTTTGCACAGGAGCCCGCAGTACTTCATGTCCGCACCTGCTTCACAGACGTCTTCCAGTTATGTAAAGTATAAGAGTCTTTCAGGACAAGAACGGAGAGGATTATATACTGGAATATACTTAAAAGAGTATCCCAAACTCACAAATTTATGGCATATTCAAAGGCCATATCCACTGGTGTAACTAATGTCTTGTGGGCACCGGTGCAATCTTTTGTCCGGGCCCCCTACCTCACATCCCTACAGTGATGGTTATGGGCGCTAAGGAGTTTAATCCACCTTAGTGTGGTTCGGGTAATCTGTGGGTCTCCTTGGTTTATGGGTCAGATGGAAGCTGCAATCTCAATATTGATGCCAGTGCTTATGGGCCCCCTAAGGCTCCTGGGCCCTGATGCGATTGCACCCTCTACCCCTGGCCATATCTTTGCAACAGATCTGGGCACCACTTCTATATCATAAGAATGGAGATCGCCTCAATCCCTTCTTGAAGCTACTAAGAATGGAGACATGGGTGTACATAGACGTCTCTATGGGCATTCTTAAAATGGCAGAGGACGCCTAATCCCATAGATATGAATGAATAGACCCATACATATGCAGCCATGTCACAGTGGCCATATTGGGAAATGTGGTGTCAGAGGTGGGACCTACACAAAGTCCATATTTATAGTATCTCCTATGGATAGGCCATGAATGTGAGAGATGGGTATAACATTTCCAAACTTCTGGTGGGTACAAATCTGGGTATTTAAGTCCGGCCCATGGAATCACCCCAACAGCCCCCTTTAAGGAAGGGTTTGAACGAACATTTGCTGGGATTGTTATCAAATATTTGGGACAATCCTGGTCATTTCAGACTCTTGGCAACTATGCTGATGGGAAGATGAGCCATCACGATTAGTGATAAGATTTGAACCCAAGACTCCAGCGCTGCTAGTCACTGAGCCACCGTGTTGCTCCTTTTTGTTGTCAAATTGGTGCAATTTCTTCCATTTTGCCACTTAATAAAATTCAGTATTTTACACTGTTGATAAATCTCCAGCAATGTCTCTCATTGTATGCAAAGTGTATGTACGATGGGATGACATGTCTAAAACAAACAAGTAGCTCGGTAACCGTGGGACTGCCAAGATCTTGGTGAACAGATGATGGCATAAGCGTGTGTATTCTCTTTACTGACATCCACTGAAAGCTCAGCCTTTGCATGAAGCCAGTCAACAGATGCTCCTCTCAGACAAAAAACCAAGAACAATGACAAATAAATTGCAGAGGTTAAAGATATTTGCTGCCTAATAGAAACAGGATAATAGATAGACGCGCGTGTCACTGTTCCCGCTACCGGGGTTACAAATAGCCGTGTGTGATGCCAGGGTGACAGATAGCCATATGTGTCACAGGCAAGACGGACTAGAGTTATATGCCACAGGTAGGGTATTAGTATGATAGACAGCGACGCAGGTCACAGTCTGGGAAGAAAGGGAAAAGGTAAGGAGATAGCGGCGTGTCACTCTTTCGGGAACAGCATGACGAATGACGGTGAATGTCCCAATGAGTGGCTCTGTGTGAGACGTATCTGTGTGTCAAGGCAAGATTAGCAGTCATTAAAAGAGCGGGTTAAGGGGTGACAGATAGCTCCACATTGCCACCTGTTACAAGGCCGGCATGATGGATGGCTGTTGACGTCACTGTGCGCCAAGATGAAGGTTGCCTAATGGGAAATTGCAGTGATTTGCAAGTGGCACACCGAGGCACGCACACTTGTAAAGGACAGACGTCTGTCTTTGCTTCGCCTGACCCGACATGCTGAGAGATGACAGCCACAGCTGCGCTCCCCTCTAAGCAGAGCACCTTTATGCCATTCACGTAGTTCATTAGTGGCACAGATTCGCCATAGTGCACCCATGAATTATGTCCCAGAGTGGGCCCTGCGGCGTCCTGTGTCTGCAATAACTTTCATAAGGCAGCGCTTGTTGCACAGAAGTATTTTCCAGGCCATAGCTCACTGCAGAAAACATGTATGTACAGGGGCGTAACTACCGGGGTAGCAGCGGTAGCGGCTGCCACGGGGCCCGGGACATTAGGGGACTCGGTGGCAGCTGCTACCGCTGCGCTCTGTTTTTTTTAAATAGGCCTTTACTCCAGCTGGTAACAGCCCTACTTACTTACCGATCCTGACAGGGGCCAAGATCGGTAAGTGACACCGTGGGCCCCTCAAGCACTATTATACTCGGGGGGGGGGGCGGCGTTTGGACCCCCGAGTATAATGATCGGAGGCCCAGGAGAGGTAATGGACCATAAAAAACAGTGTTACTTACCTCTCTGGGCAGGTTCGGGCCTACTTGCATGACGTCCATGATGTAACATGACCGGGACATGCGTCCATATGAAGATGGCTGACAGTGGCGGAGAGTGCAGTGGAACCAACCAGGGATAGGTAAGTAACAGGGTTTTTTTTAAATGTTTTTTCCCCCCTGGGTGTCCACAGTGGAGCATATTACTGTGTACAGGGGCTACTATGGGGCATAATAGTGTGTACAGGGGCCACTATGGGGCATAAGAGTGTGTGCAGGGGCCACTATGGGACATATTACTGTGTACAGGGACCACTATGGGGGATAATACTGTGTGCAGGGACCACTATGGGGCATAAGAGTGTGTGCAGGGGCCACTATGGAGCATAAGAGTGTGTGCAGGGGGCACTATGGGGCATAATAGTGTGTGCAGGGGGCACTATGGGGCATAAGAGTGTGTGCAGGGGCCACTATGGGACATATTACTGTGTACAGGGGCCACTATGGGGCATAATAGTGTGTACAGGGGCCACTATGGGGCATAAGAGTGTGTACAGGGGCCACTATGGGGCATAAGAGTGTGTACAGGGGCCACTATGGGGCATAAGAGTGTGTACAGGGGCCACTATGGGGCATAATACTGTGTGCAGGGGCCACTATGGGGCATAATAGTGTGTACAGGGGCCACTATGGGGCATAAGAGTGTGTGCAGGGGCCACTATGGGGCATAATAGTGTGTGCAGGGGGCACTATGGGGCATAATAGTGTGTGCAGGGGGCACTATGGGGCATAATAGTGTGTGCAGGGGGCACTATGGGGCATAAGAGTGTGTGCAGGGGCCACTATGGGACATATTACTGTGTACAGGGGCCACTATGGGGCATAAGAGTGTGTGCAGGGGCCACTATGGGGCATAATAGTGTGTGCAGGGGGCACTATGGGGCATAAGAGTGTGTGCAGGGGCCACTATGGGACATATTACTGTGTACAGGGGCCACTATGGGGCATAATAGTGTGTACAGGGGCCACTATGGGGCATAAGAGTGTGTACAGGGGCCACTATGGGGCATAAGAGTGTGTACAGGGGCCACTATGGGGCATAATACTGTGTGCAGGGGCCACTATGGGGCATAATAGTGTGTACAGGGGCCACTATGGGGCATAAGAGTGTGTGCAGGGGCCACTATGGGGCATAATAGTGTGTGCAGGGGGCACTATGGGGCATAATAGTGTGTGCAGGGGCACTATGGGGCATAAGAGTGTGTGCAGGGGCCACTATGGGACATATTACTGTGTACAGGGGCCACTATGGGGCATAAGAGTGTGTGCAGGGGCCACTATGGGGCATAATAGTGTGTGCAGGGGGCACTATGGGGCATAATAGTGTGTGCAGGGGGCACTATGGGGCATAATAGTGTGTGCAGGGGGCACTATGGGGCATAATAGTGTTTGCAGGGGCCACTATGGGGCATAATACTGTGTACAGGGGCCACTATGGGGCATAATAATGTGTGCAGGGGCCACTATGGGGCATAATAGTGTGTGCAGGGGGCACTATGGGGCATAATAGTGTGTGCAGGGGCCACTATGGGGCATAATACTGTGTACAGGGGCCACTATGGGGCATAATAGTGTGTACAGGGGCCACTATGGGGCATAATAGTGTGTGCAGGGAGCACTATGGGGCATAATACTGTGTGCAGGGGCCACTATGGGGCATAATAGTGTTTGTAGGGGCCACTATGGGGCATAATAGTGTGTACAGGGGCCACTATGGGGCATAATAGTGTGTACAGTGGCCACTATGGGGCATAATAGTGTGTACAGTGGCCACTATGGGGCATAATAGTGTGTACAGGGGGCACTATGGGGCATAATAGTGTGTACAGTGGCCACTATGGGGCATAATAGTGTGTACAGGGGGCACTATGGGGCATAATAGTGTTTGCAGGGGCCACTATGGGGCATATTACTGTGTACAGGGGCCACTATGGGGCATAATAGTGTGTACAGGGGCCACTATGGGGCATAATAGTGTGTGCAGGGGGCACTATGGGGCATAATAGTGTTTGCAGGGGCCACTATGGGGCATAATAGTGTGTGCAGGGGCCACTATGGGGCATATTACTGTGTACAGGGGCCACTATGGGGAATAATAGTGTGCGTAGAAATACAGGGGGAAGGGGTCGGTTGGATGAGGTCTTTGGTGTCGATCGGGTGGGCCCCATGTCAAAAGTTCACCACGGGGCCCCGCCATTCCTAGTTACGCCACTGTGTATATATATTGATATTAAGACAAATACTGTTCAGTCCTATAGGCCTTATATTTGATCTCTCAGTTCAAGAGGCAGGGAGGGATCGTAAAGTTATAAAGATGTAACAGTAGGACGGGTATATATGGCCGACAATAAACCTCTACCAGAATTTATCATAAGTAAGCAGAAGAGCAAAGACCGAGAGAAAATGTTTCGATGTCCGAGCATTTTACTAGGTTATAAATTCTAGAGGTTTGGTCATACTGTGAGATCTGCTTTGATAAGAACTACTTTAATCTTACAGCCGCTTATTTATTTTTTACGTTTTTCCCCATTGATTCCTCTGTGTGATGTATAATACACTGTAAGGAGCATCTTCACGTAAGAGTTACTATTGAAATACTAAAAGCGGGCCAATAACCACCAGCCCAGCCAAAAAATGAAATACTTATATTATTCATACAGACAGAACAATGTATTATCTTTTCCGTCCCTCTGTTACTCTGTGATAGGTCCTTTTTAGAAAGTGACCATGGTCATAAATCAAAGCAAATGGAAAATTCTGCAACTTTAGCTAGGACATTAAATATAGGACCATCATGAGAGCGATTAGTTGTATACCCCATTATTTGCCCCAACGGTCCCACCACCATCATTCCACACTCATGTGGCTAAAATTGACCAATTACACCATAGACACTCAGCTTTATCTGATGACTGGCCAAATAAAAACCAACATTACTCGTCCCCTTTAATGAATGTAACAATGTAGAAAGGCCAGTGAACCCGTCAGGTGATTTCTATTGCCATGACAGTAACATATGATAGGGGGAGAACAGCTTAGCTATGTGATATATAGGTTTATATGATTTGGGAACGGATAAATGAGTAAAACCAGAGTAAATCCAGACAGAACTCCTAGGAGAGACAAGAAGAGTCCTGCTTACTCCGCCCACAGACTGTGATTGACAGCTCTATCTGTATCGTCAATCACAGTGTGGGTGGGGTCAACAGAATTCTCTCCTGGGGTCCTGTCATATAAACCTACCGTATACGCCATAAAGGTCAGCTTCTCCCCCTCTATCATAGACAGGACAGGGAAAATCACCTGGCAGGGTCACTTTAAAGGGATTATATCTTTAATTTTTTTTATTTTTTTTTTATTAACATGTAGGAATAGTCTTAAGAAAGGCTATTCTTCTCCTACCTTTAGATGTCGTCTTCTGCAATGTGTTCTCCAGCAATGCCTCTATCTTCTTCTGGAACGGCCTCTCCCTGCGTCTTCTTTCGGCACTGGGAGTCAAACTTCTACGCATGCGCAGTCGGTTCTGCCATCGGGCCTTGAGCATGCGAGTAAGCGGCCACAAAAAAATGGCTCTGCCCAAGGCCCGATGGCAGTGCCGACTGCACATGTGTAGAGGTTTGACCCCCAGCGCCAGAAGAAGACATGGAGAGAGGCTGTTCCAGAAGAAGATAGAGGTGTCGCTGGAGAGTTCTCTCACAGCATTGCGGATGCCCCTAGTGCTGTTTGTGCGCTGAGGACCACCCCCAGTGCTGTGAGACAAATCATTTGCATACCGAAGAAAACAGGGATTTCTACCGAACGGCGGCGCAGAGAAGACATCTAAAGGTAGGAGAAGAATAGCCATTCTTAAGGCTAATCCTATGTGTTAGTCAGAAAAAAAAAAACATTTTAATGATAGGATCCCTTTAAAGAAGACCTTTCCCCAATTCCTACTCTCTGTATCCATCAACTGGGGCTGCTCCACTGATTCCGATGAAGTTGGAATTTTTTCTCTAGCCCCTGCTGTTCCTGGACAACTAATGCTGCAAGTTCAGTGCTTAATATGCTAATTACTCTCAAGTGGGCAGTCCTAGAATGAAGCAGGCAGCCTAGCACCGCCCACATGACAACAGACAGAACAATTATACTATAACTAACTGGAATGATTGCTTGGGAATGCTATTGGCTGGAGAAAAAATTTCAACTGTGTCAGAAATCAGCAGAGTGGGATGAAAAGAATTGGAGTGGATAGAGGTGGTGAAAGGTCCCCTTTATGGTGGCCATGAAAAACCTTTGTCATAGTACTGATAAAATAGTTAATGGGCAAAAAGTGATGGATCACAATGTCTTCATCATATAAAGCTATGTAGATATAGTAAAAGTGACCAATTTTAACCAGTTCAGGCCCGGTTCACATCTGCGTTCGGGTTTCCATTCGGGTAGTCCACTTGTACTGAACAGAAACCTAATCTGCTTAAAAAAGCGGTTACCTAAGGAAAAACGTGGACCCCATAGACTATAATGGGGTCCGTGTGGTTTCTGCACAAAAAATGCAGAGAGAGGAACGGGATGGCCCGAACACAGTATGGAACGATGATGGTGGGACCACTCAGACATACAACTCATCGGCCACACGACGGTCAATATTAATCTAACGTACAGTATATTGGTGGTATAGGAAATTCTCATGATTACTGGTAAGACATAACATATTTTCCAGCCACAACACTATTACAGGGAAAACCAAATCCAATACAAGTCAGCATGGCAGAGCTTGTATTGTACAGTATATAATGCACAATAGGCGGCCCCCAGAGAGAAGTGTCTTCTTGGAGAAACACATACTACAGTATTTATAGATAGGATCAATTTTCCCTGTAACTGCTGTAGGTTGTTCATATTGAATCAAGAATTATTGGAAATCTTATACACTAGAACGTACAGTAATGGCTTCACCTGTCACGGACGCAGTCACTTCCTATGCCCAACCTTTGTAATCAATAATCGTCAGCCAATTCCCGGGTCAATATTTTAATTGGTGTTTGACTTCAATTAATAGTACACTATGTTAGTCTGCACCAAACAGCACAGGCCATGTAAAACAAGGGTGTCCGAGAAGATATGAAATATTAGATTGTAAAAGGCTATTGAATATCAGTCTAATCCCATTACCAGTCATATACGTTTACAGCACGGTAAGCTGGTAATGTATGGTCACAGTGATCGGAGCTTTTGTTCTCCTGATACTGAGCTATAAGAGGATCTCGCCATTATATTGCTTAGTCTTATAGGGTTTACCTTTAGTTTCAAGGGGGTTTCTCTGTGTTTTTTTAATGGCCTGGTTGGTGGGGGGCGCTACTATAATGTACGGAGCTTCATGTACTGTATAGTATGGAGATCACAGAGTCCCAAACAGCGGATTCCGCGTCAAAATCCTGACTAAAAAGCCCCATCTGAACCCGGCCTACCACTGCTAGATAAGAGGAAAACAGAATATAGCAAAAAATGAATTAACCAGCTGGAAGCCTCCTGCTCCCCCCTCCCTTCTCCATAGAGCTCTATCTGTAAGTTTTCCAAATTGCGCTATACAGACGGTGCTTGGTAATCAGACTACCAAAGCACAAAGTAATGGTAGTCTGAGCACCAAACTCTTCTTCTATGGTGAGTTAGGGTAAGTTCACACGGGGTTTTTTGGTCAGGATATTGAGGCCGTATCTACCTCAAAATTCTGACCAAAAAGACGGCTCCCATTGAAATCAATAAGAGTTGGTGAGTTCTTTTTTTCTGGGAGCCATTTGTTCTGGCTCCCGGAAAAAAGAAGTGACATGCTCATTCTTTCTGGCAGATTCGCCTTGCGATACGCGCCTGAAGACACTCCCTCCCGACTAGGCCCATTCATTTGGGCCTAATCTGGAGCGGAGCGCGTGACTGGATGCTGGTACACTGCACTGGCATCCAGTCGCAGCTACCCATATTTTGGTCCGGAACCTGAAGCAGCCTCCGCCTCAGGTTCGGGACCAATAAAACCCCGTGTGAACTTACCCTTAGGGGTATGTTAGTGGTAACCAGCACCAGAAAGATTAATGGAGGATATGTGACCACCTCAACCCTTTAAAGGGTCTATTTCTGGTCTAAGTTGTTTCAATGCTGTACGTTGGGTTTCCAGGCTGATGACATGATGGACACCAGCACCTCTCTCCTCCCCCATTATCATTACTATTACCTGCACTACATAGGGCTGGCAGACCAGATCATTAGAATAGTAAAATACATAGCACACGATGTAGCCAAGTTTAACATGATTTTTAACGCATCAAATTTTAACTCAACTTTCCTCCATTGCAATGGCTCTGATGGTGCATGACTGTGGTGCAGTGAGTTATCAGATTGAAGTTGAAGGCTACATGTGTACCTGTGAACATGGGAGAGGAGCGAGCAGGCAGATAACCTCGGGTGCAAATTTTGATCACGTATTTCCAGCCTGATCTATAGCACTGAAAGAACCCAGCCAGAAAGAGGTAACACTTTAGTCCCTGGATATCCCCTTTAAGAACCTTCTCTTCGTAGGTTTTCTATTAAATCCTTCATTTTCCAGCATGGGCCTGAGCTGTGAGATCGAAAGATGATGGGATTTCCTCGACTGTATTACAACTTAAAGTGGAGACCCAAGGCGAATTTACAATTGAAGAGCACTAGGTATCTCGGTACCGGCCTATACAGTAATTCCTTAACAGAGTTATTCTTAGAATTTCCCCAAAAAAAACACAAAAACATATTGCAGATGGTCACAAACAATGAGGATTTTCTGCAGACAAAATCAACAATGATGAATTTTATTTCCCCGATGTATTATCATATCGCTTCCAATCTTAAGGACGGCAGTTCCAATAATAGAAGTAACACATGGACTCAGTGTATGTAATTCCCCATTATACAAGCCTCGGCTTTACCTCCGGACGACAATTCAACACTTATTTAATACTTTTCCCTGTTTCGCAGCCCAAACTGGGGAAATACATTTAGCGCACTTGATTATTGCCAACGAGAACTTGTATGGCTTGTCAGATACATTGTCATTCCCAATCACAGGAGCCTCCGATGTGCGCCACCGCCATGTTTATGTATGGAGCCCCAGCACTATCGCCTTGAGGGATTACAAAAACGGTTTCCTGCCATTGTTTAGCACAAGTCTCCGATGATTTATAGAAGTAAAATGCCTTCCCTATTGTAAATTAATCATTGCAATGTATTCTGCACCGAAAATGGGTCAGACCACGCTGCGCTGCAACCATGACTGCTCCTTAAAGGAAACAGACAAGTGCCGGTCTGGGGTCGGAGTCCTCCCTATTAGAAATGTAGGTGTCGCAGCGGGATATCTTATCACGAAAGACAATAAAAAATCATTGAATTTGGGGTAAGGACTAGAGATGAGCGAGTACTGTTCGGATCAGCCGATCCGAACAGCATGCACGCATTGAAATGAATGGAAGCACCTGGTACTTCCGCTTTGACGCCGGCTGGCCGCTTAACCCCCCACGTGCCGGCTACGTCCATTCATTTCAATGCGTGCGTGCTGTTCGGATCGGCTGATCCGAACAGTACTCGCTCATCTCTATTAAGGACCCATATAGCAGGCTGCAGCGAAAAACCGCAGCTGAAACGCATTGCAGTTTCTCCTGCAACACTTTTTCAAAGAAAACTTTCTGCTTCAGTTATACCTATACGGAAACCGCTGGTGTTTCCGTATAACTGACATACTGCGAATTCCAAAAACGCAAAGGTTTTTTTGGAAATCGCAGTATTTCCACTCCAGATATTTTTCTGCAATGTGTGGATGGGATTTGCTAAGCTAGGAAAAACTGATAAATCGGTCTTTTTTCATGACCGTTTTGCATTTGTTCCCCATCAGTTTTTCCATTTTTGATGGCCGAGTGTTATCCGCTTTATATTGTTTTTTTATATCATGCTTGCAGGACTTTTTTCTCTGCATGTTTTGTGCAGAAAACAAAAGATTATAGTCTATGGGGTCCACAGGTTTCCTTAGGTATCTGTTTTTTTATGAGCATAGGTTTGCATTCAGGGGATCCCTAAGGGGACAAATCCAAACACAGATGTAAATAGGGCCGAATATTAGTGGTGTGTGACATTCTTGATCCTCCCGATCCTTAGTACCCGCTGTTAGAGTTAGTTCACACAGGGCACGATATGGCGTATTTTGGTCCGGATTCTGACACGGGAAGCCGCGTCAGAATAGGGCCAAAATGCACCTGCCACGACTGTCGCGGCTTCGCACTCTGGAGTAGGAGCAAATGAATGGGCCTAGTCCACAGGGTGCTGTCGCAAGGTGGACGCCGGGGCTGATTCAGCCGCTGAATCCACCTGAAGAAAGGACAGCTCACTTCATTTTTCCGTCAGCGGCATGTTAGGAAAAAGTAAGCTAGGGGTCTACACAGACCTGTATTGTGAGGGGGCGGATTGTGATGTGGATTCCGCGTCAAAATTCGCCCCTCTTCCCTGTTCAAACGAGCCCTAATAAAAGGTGTTGCAAACTTAATGGGTCTAAGTCCCCGGTAACCCAAGGCCTTATACACACAGCTGTGTACAGAACCGGAAACATGGTCCATACACATACACTGATCCCAGCCGTGTGTAAGGATCACACTGCACGATAGTGAATTATGATGGAACGCCCGGATCGCTACAGACCTGGACTGACAATAGTGATCTGGCCATAACTCACTATAATTCGGTAACTTCCCCACACATGGTCCTGGTCAGTGCAGGAAAGCTGAGTTGCACATGGACAAAGTTTCCTGGACATGGCCGTGTGATGAGGCCGAGGGTCTTCCATCTGGTGTAGGTGACAACCTATAACTGATCTGTAAACATTGTCCTAACTGGGTTCATGTTCATCCTTCCTACAAAGAGTTAAGGCAGCGGCAATCATTTTTAGAAAACCTTCCACCCCTATGATGGCAGAAATGAAGTCTTTATGGCTCCTTCATGCGTGCAATTAGAGAGCGGGTGCATTCTCCATCACTCACCTGGCAGTATTTTACACTTCTCTAACTGTTCATCTACAGACTGAAGTTTTTGTAAGGAAATAATTTCCAAAACCCTCGCCAGTGTGAAATTAATTCATATGCAAACTCCAATAAATAATTCAGGATTATATAGAGAAATGTACTAGAAAATGCATTTATATCCTCTCCTGTCCCTATCCAACCCGAGATTTAATACATTTCTAAGCCACTGAATAGGATTTTGTGAACTAAATAACTGCTAAACGTTTATGGAAAATTTATTTCTGCACATATTACCGGGACTACGTGCTAGTCTGAGGGTTGTCTCATCTGGACACCCCCCGGGACGTAGATCATAAAAAGGCATAGGGACATTATAAGGGGGAGCAGGGGGAGCATGTTATCTGGATCCCCTCGATGAGCTAAAGTTAAGAGCTGCCCCCTCTCTTCCAAATCTTCCGGTCATGTGAATGGGCACCATGTCAGACAACAGTCCAAGGCCTCATGCACAGGCTGGGTGTCAGACTTGGTTCACATTAACAGTCACATTCCGCTTAGGGTTTCCAACCCCAGATCCGTTTGAAATTTTTAGAGAGAGAAGTCCTGCATGTATAACTTATTACTCCGCATTTTTTGGCCAGAAACCCAGCAGACCCAATTATAGTCTGGCAGGTAATCGCTTTTTAAGCGAATTAGGGCGGGTTCACACCTGCGCCTGTTTTTGGCAATCCTAAACATGGTTGTGTGTATGGAATCATAGAAATCTAAGGATCTGTGTGAAAAACAAAGCTAGAACACTGACGCTAGGTTCACACTAGCGTTCAGCTTCCCGTTGTTCGTATCCACTTGGGAACCTGAAAAATTGAAAGTTCAGGGCGGGTTCACACTGGCGCCCATGTCCTCTTTCGGCAATCCTGCTGGGTTTACGTCTTCTGCCCCGAGAAACTGGACAGGGGATGAAAACCCAGCGGTCAGCTTTCAAACCCATTCACTTGAATGGGTTAGCAAAGGTGACCGCCCGTGAGGGTCTTCTGCCGCTCCGCCATTTTTTTTAGCTGGACACAAAGTCGGACATGCAGGACTTCATGTGAATGGGTTTGAAAACTGACTGCCGGGTTTCCGTCCCCGGTCCAGTTTCTTGAGGCAGGAGACGGAAACCGTCCAGATTGGCTAAAGCGGGCACGGGCGCAGGTGTGAACCCACCATTAGCTTTCAATTTTTTGGGTTCCTCAATAGATACGAACAACAGGAAGTTGAATAATAGTGTGAACCTAGCGTCAGTGTGCTATCTGTGTTTTTCATACTCATCCATTGAATTCTATGGCTCCATACACACAACCATGTATTTTCACAGTCTGGTGTATGGGACCGTGATTCAGGAGAAAAACTCTGGACAGGTCATATTCCTGTCTATTTTGTGGACCGTGCTCACTGGCTTCAATGAACGGGGTCGCGGAGGCGCATGGCTGGTGCATGGGTGTCATCCATGTGCCATACGTGCTGTTGAATCAGGGCCTAGCTAATGGTAACAAATAAGAGCAGAAACTCAACCATAGTGGAGGACGGAAAAGCCAGATATGCAGGGTCTAGGTCAGAGGTCCTCAAACTGCGGCCCGTGGGCCACATGCGGCCCGCCAAGCACTTCTGTCTGGCCCTGCCGACTACGCCGGCAGGCGTGCATTTATAATGAAGCTCCTGGGGAGCTCGGGCCAGGCCATGGAGCGCACTTCACTTTACCTATTGAAGGGCACCGCTCCCGATGTCTGTGCGACCTGCTCTGCCTCCGGCCCACTGTTTAAAAAGTTTGAGGACCCCTGGTCTAGGTGATACCAGGGGCAGCTTCTTTGTAAGGCCGATCATGTAACTTTAAGGGCTCGTTCATACACTGAAAAATGAAGAGGCCTCCTATTCCTCTCCATTCTCTAGCCCTTGGCTTCCTGTGGCTGTATCACATTACGGTAGTATAACCGGAGCACTGTAGGACAGTATTTTGGTAACATATGCACTTTTATCCAGGCACATTTTGGCACTGTATGGTAACAGTTATTTGGCCATTGTTTCAGACTATTATTCTGGCACCCTATGGTAATATTTGGGCACGCTCCCTATAATTCTACCACTTTGGCCATGGCCGGTTACATCCCCCTATATAAGCAGCGCTCCCTGGTTTACGCATCTTCACTTGGGAAGTTTGATTTCTGTTTATGGGCGGCTTAGTATAAGACTTTGTTCTTAATTATAATCCAGTTTTGCTAAAACAGATTGACTACGAGTTCCCTCACTAGGATTAGAGGGCTTAAGGTTTAATTATCATTTAGTCTATAAAATCCATAGACCTTCATATAAAATATTATCTGGTCGTGTTACAGAAAAGAACACAACCGATCAAAATAAACAAATTATAGGATGGCTAATCCTAAACTACACATAGCCTTCTGTGTGTCAGCCAGTCCCAAGCGGATGAGATATGGTTATCATCATCGGAGCATAGCAAGACAGGACAAGATATACGGTATATGCATGTCTGAGAGCGACAGTATATCATCCAGCTCCGCAATTACAGATTCCTTTCAGTATGTAGAAAATTTATCTTTACTTTAATAACTTGTAACTTTTATATACAGATATTGATCAACAGTAAAATCTCATCTCACGCGAAGCTAAAATGAGATTTATTGGGGATAGACTGGACCGCAAACATTGGGGCAGATTTACTAATAGAAATTTGCTAAGATTCGGTCTCAAATTGACTTTAGTTTGACAAAGGGGTGTGGCTTTGCAGAAGTGGGTGTGGTTTAACAGGTAGTTTCGGGCTTAAAATGAACCGCAGGGTATCAAATTTGTGCCAGTATGCGCCAAGTTTATGATAAATCCATTTTTTGTCCGAAATCCCATTATGATCTAGGACCTGCGGGTTTGATCATGATGAAACCACAAATTATTATCCCCTAGGAGTCACCATTAAGAGTCTGTTCACATGGCAAAAGTAAACAGGAATTCATGGTGGATGTCTGCCTCAAAGTCCTCTCCATGTTTTGCCATGTCCTAAGGTAAGGTGGAGCAGGACACTTGTTTTCTCAGCATCCTGCTCCGATCTTTGCCTCTGATTCAATATAATGGGAGGCAGATTCAGGAAAGAATTCCTCTGTGTGAACACTCCCTAAAAGTTCCTATATAATTTCTCCAATGATCTGACTCATGAGGAATGGATGCGAAATATTATATTGGAAAACTGAATAATAGAGATGAGCGAACACTCGATCCGAACAGCACGCACCCATAGAAATGAACGGAAGCACCTGTGACGCTGACTTTGCCGGCGGCCGGCCGGCGTCACAGGTGCTTCCATTCATTTCTATGGGTGCGTGCTGTTCGGATCGGCTGATCCGAACAGTGTTCGCTCATCTCTACTGAATAACCTTATCCCGATATAAAAGGTAACATGCGTTGTAATCCAAAATAACCCTTTAAATTTCGCACTGGGATATTCGCCTCCATGAACTTATGGGGAAAATATGCAAATCTATTTTCCAAGATGTAAATAGGAAATCCAACCAGATCGAAACAGCGCTGTCCACAGCTGAGATACTGATTTGGCTAATCCCCGCATCATAGCATTAAAGGCTTGTTGAAGTCGGGCATGATGTTTAAGGAGGCTACCCCTAGGGCAGCAAGCAGAGGCATTGTTTTCCTATTTACATGTTGGAAAACAGATTTGCATATTTTTCCCATAATCCCCCAGTGGAGCACAAAAGGCTTTTGTAAGACTCCATATGCCTGAGAAAGTGATCTCCCCTTAAGGAGTGATATTATCCCCAGATCTGTGAACTTACTGAATCCTTACCTTGGATTAGTGGTTCACGCTACGGCTTGCCACAACACTGACCAGCAGACAAGTAGTTTTCTTCTTCCTAGAAGAAAAGAGAAGACTCAATGATACAGGTATCTAAATTAAAATAGCACACATGGAGGTAGGTGTAATGGGCCAAGAACCCGCCTGTCCTCATTGTGGGCCACATAGGAGCGTGAACATGGCTTCCTCTGTACATGGACATACCCAACAAGAGAACAGCCGGGTCGTGTGGTCACCAATACACAGCAGTAGGTTCAAGGTTGTCCCAGTACAGACACTATTCCCTAGCCATAGGATAGGCAATAAGTGTCACATTGCTGGGGGTCTGACCGATACGTCCCCTAGTAATGAGGAGAAGAACAGGGGACCTTCAGTCTTTTGGAGAGATCTGACTGTACTTTATGCTTTTGGCTACAATGAAAACCGTTTCTTGAATAGGAGCCCGGAGGGGACCAGGCAAGGACTAGAATGGGACCAGCAGGGTATCAATGAGGTGAGCACGGCTTATGCAATCCCTATATAGCCTTGCAGACTAATAAGAACCTATGGACCTACAACGACCAACTTTCTGCTGTATACAGTCCGCTCCCTGTATACAACTTGTGGGTTTCTTGCTGTTTTACATAATAATGAGAATGAAGAAGTTACAGAGAAAGGACATCTATAATGTATAACGCTGCATATTTACAGCAGTCAGAGTAGTAACAGGAGCTGATGTTGTCTCGTGCTGCACCAAGACTGTCAGAGGAAAGGGACTAAAGAATTATGGTGCTGGGGTGGGGGGTGGAATAAGTTAAAAATAGGGTTTGAGAGGAAGAAATGTCAGGAACATCACACGCTGCATTAATGTGTAAGGAGAAGCCTACAGATTGAGCAACGACAAGTGATATTTTGTCACTTTTGCAATTAATGAGACTGTTTCAACGGCAAGTCTGTCTTTTAGAGAGTAAAGTTCTCACCGGGATAATGGATATACGTGACACGTTTAGGACGTGCAAATACCGAACGTGAAAATGACAGTGCTTCATTGCCTTCTATACCAGTCGTATAGGTGCCAGACTATTATCTTGTAGCTCAGAATGGGTAAAAAGATACAAAATATTCCTGTCTGGAACATCCTATATATCAGATAAGCTCTCATAGTTTAAAAGGTTATGAACAAAGGTCAACAAAACTGGGAAGTGTTGCGGACCCAAACAGCCAAGACAGGGGCACATATTTAGAAAAACAGGAAAATAAATAAACCTTCACTTCAGGCACAAAAGAGCAAAACAAAATGCAGCCTTAACTTCAGGCAAAAATAAATCAAAATCCTGCTCGTCCGAACTAACCAGAAATGATAACCTAACTATACGTGTGGCTTGCTAACAGCCACACAAACAAAACAAGCAACATATTGTCTCATTGGACTTAGGGTTACAGGACAGACCCAGACGCTTCCTCTCACTACATGGATCTGCCCTGGACTGAAGTAATGAGCCCAGGACTCACACCTGGAGCTGAGGGCTACTCAAGACCCACATTGGACCACACATAAGTTAAAAACCTGGGGAAGATGTAGCGTGATTCCAGTACAGAGTCTAAATTTATTTTACAAGTTTGGACTCATCTGTAGCAATATTATGGATCAGGACTCAAGCTACTTTAGGGTCTAGTCTCAGGATGACTTATTTTTAAGGTGTTTGGTATGGGGTCCGATTTGAGTTCTGCATGGCTTCAGGGCTCTGTGGTTTTATTTTAGAGGTTTCTTCTGGATTTCCCAGTGTGATGAATGGCCCAGAGTTATGATTTTTTCCCATGCCCATCTCAGATATATCCCCCATTTGCCTCAGATGGATTCCCTCTATCTGATTAGCAGGATGTGAGAGATAGCGTCCACGATTACTCCCTGGAAGTGGCTTTGATCATCCCTGTGTTTCACCCTGGGCATGTCATTAGCATGTCTGTGCTAACTTCATTAATCCTAGCAGGGGGCCATCTTGGCTCAGTGCACTGAGGGTTCTAGTAACACCTAGTAGTAGACTGCTTGACTCCGTAAAAACTTCAATCAGTTATGGTATTTATGAAGTTATTGTCACAGGAAAATATGATACAGTCATGGCAATAACTTCCTCCTGTGCACAGTACCAGGCCGCACGTTTCGAGCCCAAGCACGATCCAATCAGAGGCCTAGGAGGGGTTCCAGCACTGAACTCATTACCCATAGGGAATTGGGGAATCGTCCATGGTCTCGACCTGATGGGGATTTTGTGAGGAACCCCATCATGCCCCTAGCCAAACAGTGGGTTCACCTGGCAAAGAGTTATGGCCATTTATAGTTATTCTGGTATAAGGTGAGGGGGCTGAGTTGCCCACCTTGCTGACCTCATTGTGGGAGGGGGCTGAGGGGAGATATATTGTCACCCATGCCAGGACCCGGGGCTTTTTGTCTTTTGTTCTTTAGCTGTGTTCTTCCTGGTCTGCTGGCATGTGTCACTAGGTGCTGAGATGCTGTGGAACATGTTCCCTTGGACTATTGTCTAATGCCTATGGAAATACCATGCAACCTGGACTATTATGTTAATGGGGACGTCAACTCCTTTCCATCTGTGGACTACCTAAAAGGACTCTAAAGCTATGTGCCCTGGATTTCATGAGTGGAATTCCGGAGACCGAATCTGGTATTATATCCCTGTTTCTAATCTTTTATTCTTTTTATCTTACTGCACATACCTTTCTGTAACCGTATAAGCTTGTAACCACCAGAGTATACCTTTATATATATCTCTGGCTGACTAGTGTCGACCATCTTGGGTTAATAAAACTTTAAAACTTTAGAAGGCTCTTCTCGTATTATCCTATAAGGCCCGGTCCTCTCTCTGGCTGTGAGATTGGACGGTATAGATAAGAAGGTGATCGCGGTTTCTGCGCCAAAGTGGTTCTGGGCGAGACTGTGATTCATCACACCCAGTAACAAATATTAATAGGATTCAGTTCAGGCCATCACTAGGCCACGGACCCAGGTAGGTGAATTAAAGGGGTATTCCCAACTGGCTTGTTCACCAACCTGCATGCTGTGTGTTCTGTTCACTTCCTGGTTTTATCAGTACATTGGTGGGCGGGATTTCACCTGCCCTATATCTCTCTTCATAGCAGTACATGTTTGCAGTCAGTAATGAAGGATGATTGTACATAAATTAGCACAGTATCACTGGAAGATGCACAATATGAAGTTGATGTAGCAGAGTTGGATTTGAGTCAGTTTGCAATAAACTCCGTTTTAGGTCTATGTTTACATACGCTGGTAACGGACTCCCTATCTCAGCCCTTATCAGCTAAATTCAAATTAACCGATTGATAACTAGAAGATCAGGAGATAAACAGCTCAGAAATACAAGCACCAAGCACTCAGCTCCCCCTCCCTCCCCTCCAGGAGCAGGGAACTATATCACTTGTGAGCCGAGGAGATAAGCTCATCCCCAGGTCAGTGGTTATGGAAATGCAGTATAAACAATGAAGTGAATAAATTAAGATTAAGCGGCCAAACAAAGCAGTTTGATGTATTTATGAAAGTCTTAAATCCACATAAACTTGCAGT
This sequence comes from Leptodactylus fuscus, assembly GCF_031893055.1. NCBI lineage: Eukaryota > Metazoa > Chordata > Amphibia > Anura > Leptodactylidae > Leptodactylus > Leptodactylus fuscus. The sequence continues at coordinate 20,970,453 of NC_134271.1, read as the reverse complement.
ATAGATAGGATCCTTGAGATGGGACAACCCCTTTAAGTACTGAAACGATCATCCAAAAGTAAAGGAAACGTCACAGCAGTAATTCATATGAAATAAGAAATATGTTTAGAACTTGTATGAGAGATATTCTCACGATAAAAGATGTATATTGGGCATGTAAATGTGTACTATATGTAATTTTTTATTATTTTTTTTAATACTCGCTATACCAGATGTTATTTTCAGAGTGGGCTTTGGGACATTGATCCTGTTCCACTGCAGCCTTGCGCCTATTTTTATCTGCCCGGACCGATCCCTGCACAACGCTGCTGCTTTCCTTGAATAGTTATTATTAGATACTTCCAATAGGTTATTTCTCACTAGTATGAGTGATTAAATTCATCAGCGTTGGTTGACCGACCCTATGATAAGATATTGGACTAAACCATCAGTGCATTGATTTCTATGAAGAGAGTAAAATGATGGGTTTTATCCTAATATATCCCACTGTCAGTTTATTTGGAAGGTTCTTGTGTATTCACTTATTCATTCTATTGCCTGAGGTGACAGCTGGGATTGAGCCCATTTCAATCACTTTATAAAATAACTAGCTCAGAATCGCCAATTAACTCTCTGCATGGCACCGCCATTATCTGCCACCTTGAGACAAATGCCCCAGTCCGCTCCATTCAGAGGTCTCTCTCCTTCTGACAAATGAAATACTCCGACTGCATAACATTTCCCACTATACCCGATACGGAAATAAATCTTTATATTAGTATGCGGTATACTGAGAAGTTTTGTGCAAGAGGAATCTTCCATTTATTTTTATTTTTTGTGCAGTTCTTATTATATATGGTATAAAGGGCATGTTGGGGGGCCGTAGATCATTTATATAGGGGGGCTTACAGAATAAGGGGCCATATTGGGCTAAGTTCATATCTACGGGTCTTCGTCGTTTGGGTCCGCCGGAGCCAAAAAAAACCCTAAAACAGTGGTTACCCACAGACAACGATGGTCCCCATAGACTATAATGGGATCCATTGAGCGTCCACCATTTTTATACTGAAACTACATGGAGAAGAGACTCTGGCGCAGATGTGAACCAAGCCTTTAATCTAGTTCACACGTCAAATGGGTCAGAATTTGAATACGTGTCAGAATCCGGCCCGTTTTACTCCATGTGAACCAAGCCTTATAGATGATATATTATTATATTATTATTATTATTATTATTATATTATTATTATTATGGGGGAGAGGGGGCTTAAAGAATATAAGTGCAATTATTTATACAATCATCATTGGGGACACTGTGACTATAAGGGGTCATTAGAGGGTTTTATGAATATAACTGGAGGCATTAGGGGGCCATATTTATTTCAAGGGGCATAATATAAAGGGGCAGTATTAAATTAAGGAGCACTTGGGCTTTACTACAGGGGTTTTTCATCTCATTTTTATTGAAGTCATCAATTAGAGATCAGCGGGGTTATGACACTTGGGACCTTCACCGATCAGCTGTTTGATCACGCACAGGCACGGTGACCCCTTCTCTGTTTATATCGCACGCTGCCCTGTTTTATAGTAACCACGCGATGCAACTACAACTTTGTCCTATAGAAATGAATATGATGAGGCTGTAGTTACATTGCACGACCACTATAAAATGAATGATACAATGTTAAGAGAGAAGGGGTCACAGCGCTTGCACAAATGCTGTGGTCCCCAAACAGCTGATCACAAATAGGGTTGAGTTGATCTTGAGATTTCAGGATCATTTTTAAAATCCGATTTTCGACCATTCAAGCCGATCCCAATCGCAAAATTTGCTCGATCGCCGATCGGGATCCGATCTTTCCCGATCCCGATCGCTCAACCCTATTAATGATATATACATGAATGAGATTGAGCCAATCTTGAGATAACCTCTGACCTCGATCCCGCTGGAAAAGATCGAGATCGGAATTCCAATCTTGATCGTGAAATTTACTCGATCGCCGATCGGAATCTGATCCCGATCGCTCAACCCCAGTCACAAAACGACAGAGGGAAGAATGTGCTATAAATATGACATTGTCTACGAGCTGACTTCACACATACATATCGTATGTATAATGCACTCTATACTGTATTTTATAACTTCTTTATTTTGCAGGACTTTATCTTGCGTCTCACTTTATCTCGCTTGTGTACCATTATTTTTCCACGAGTCGCTGCTTCCCCTCTGCATTTTGTTTCATGTTAAACATTCACTGATCTTTATCCCCCTCCCGAAAAAAAGGAGCCAAGCGAGTCTGTTTTGGCAGATGCGTCAGCGCGGTCACAGTCTAATGCTGACGGGTTTTCTTTTAGGGAATTTGGCACTAAAATAACTTTGCCCTCTATATTTATAAGTGTCTATTGGATATATTAGTTTGATCCTGATAGTAGAGCGGTTACTGTACGTAATGTATTTATGTATTATATACCTGCGCTGAATTTATAATATACTATACACTATATGGCAGAGTTTATCAAGACCTTACTCAAAATTCCAGATATGTATTTTATATGATTACAGGACATGAAGAAAATGTCTGAAATATTTTGCAACCTATTACACTGCAGTAAAATGTATTAATAAAATAGCTAGAAATAATAGAGATAGGACGATAATACTTACATATGCCTGAAATACGAGGTAAGGAACACACATAAGGGGGACAGGAGAAAACTGGGGGGGGGGATTCACAAAGTCTAATGGTGTCTATGGTCACAGTATTTCAAGGAGATTCCTATTTTGCTATTGCTTGTCTTATCTGATGCCAGAACAACGCAAAACCATATTGTCTTGAAAAGCTGATCATCTTGTGACACACATATCTGGACATGTCCACCCAACAAGAAAGGTAAGGAAGGACACGTGTATTTACTGTGAGAAGGTGAGAGATCACTTATGCAAAATGTGCCTACAAATCTACAAATTAATCTGAAAGCAAACCACAATGGAGGAATTTATCAAAGGGGTTGTTCAGGAATCACAAAAAAAGGAGGTGAGACCATAAAAAAAACGTTCCCTTGTCCCCATTCACCACCAGACGTCCAATGCAGCACTTTAAAACCGGGTTCACATGGGGTTCTTTGGTCAGAATTTTGACGTGGGATCCACGGCAAAATCCAGATAAAAAAAAAAAACGCCTCCCATTGAATTCAATGGGTTCCTTTTTCCACAAGCGTTTTTTTCTGCTCACGGAAAAAAGAAGCGACATGCCCTTTCTTGAGGCAGAATCCGCTGCAGAGTCTGAGGTGCGACACCTCCCCCTCCCGACTAGGTCTATTCATTTGGGCCTATTCCAGAGCCGAATGCCGCGACTGTATCCCGATGCACTGTATGCACTGTACCGGCATCCAGTTGTGACTTGCCGGTTTTTGGACCGGACTCTAAGGCAGCCTCAGTGTCAAATTCCGGTCCAAAAACCCCCCGTGTGAACCCGGCTTAAGACTGGTTCTTTGTATGCTCAGGCCTATAAATATGTCTGGCCCACTCCCATACGTCTGAGACCTCCAGTGACTGGCATATTTTTCAGTTACCGTATTTTTCGGACTATAAGATGCACTTTTTTTCCCCCAAATTTCGGAGGAAAATGAGGGTGCGTCTTATAGTCTGAATGTGGGTTTGCAGCATGGCCGCGCTACTGCCACCGCTGGTTTTCTTCAGCGGCAGGAGTGTGACAATACTGCAGGCCCCGGCAGCTAAGACACTCCCCGGCATCCGCCGGCCTATTACAGCAGATGCCGGGGACTGTCTTAGCTGCCGGGGCCTGCGGATTGCCGAGCTACTGCCGCTGAAGAAAACCAGCGGTGGCAGTAGCACGGCCATGCTGCAAATCCACTGCTCCTCCACAGGTCCCGACAGTTAGTTAGCCCCCCCCCCCCCCCCCCCCCGGCCTCATACCTTTAGTGATGCAGGCCGGCTCCTGCACGGCGAGGCCGCAGGAGCCGACCTGTTCCGATGACAGCCGGGAGCCTAATGAAGGCTCCCAGGCTTGTCATAGATATATATTACTATCGCGGCTGGTCTATGACCCTCCGCGATAGTAATGTATAGAATCTCCCATAGACGGCAATACACTTGTATTGCCGTCTATGGGACTTGCAATCAAATGATTGCAGGTTCAAGCCCCCTAGGCGGGGGATATTAAAATAGTAAAAAAAAAAAAAAAAAACACAAAAAAAATATAATAAAAAATAAAATAAAATAAAAGTTCACCTCCTTTCCCTAGAATACATATAAAAGTATAACATTACTGTGAAACATATACATTAGGTATCCCTGTGTCTGAAAATGCCCGGTCTACACCTGGCCCCACAAAAAAAACGCCCTATACATCCCCGTATAGCTGCAGGGTCACCTGTCAATGTGGCCTTGCAGCTGTTCCAAAACTACAACTCCTATATATTAAATATTTTACCATTTTTTGCCTGAAATTTTTTTTTCCCTATTTTTCTCCTCTAAAACCTGGGTGCGTCTTATAGTCCGAAAAATACGGTAGATAAAACTAAGGTGACTTGTGGCAAATTTGTAGGGGCGAGGCGACACTGGCCCACCACAGTCTCTACCTGGCTCTACCAACTTTATTAAAAAGTGGTGAGACAGCCATAGAAATAACCATGTGGTGTATCATTGGCAAACAAAAAATAAGAAAAACTTGTTATAGATGGGTTATTAAATTCCCCACAATGTGTGTGACAGCATCAGACAAATCTAATAGCCACTCGAGGATATGATCAAGCTAAAAATGATAAAACTGGGTGAGCACAACCTGGAGTTCATACAGATTCCGATTCATACTACTTGGGAGTCCATATCAGGACATTTACCTTCTAGTACCCTTATCTTTGTTTTTTGTTTTTTTACAGATCGGACTATCAGGAACGACTTCACAGACCTGATTCACCCATGGAGGTGAAAGGATCCGAAAAAAAAAAGCCACATAGATCCTGCAGTCACTCAACAATTCTTGGGTCAGTCAGCTCTGCAAAAGTGGGCAGAGAGGGGTTGGCCAGGATAAAAGTGGGCAGAGAGGGGTTGGCCAGGATAAAAGTGGGCAGAGAGGGGTAGGCCAGGATAAAAGTGGGCAGAGAGGGGTTGGCCAGGATAAAAGTGGGAAGAGAGGGGTTGGCCAGGATAAAAGTGGGCAGAGAGGGGTTGGCCAGGATAAAAGTGGGCAGAGAGGGGTAGGCCAGGATTAAAGTGGGCAGAGAGGGGTTGGCCAGGATAAAAGTGGGCAGAGAGGGGTTGGCCAGGATAAAAGTGGGCAGAGAGGGGTTGGCCAGGATAAAAGTGGGCAGAGAGGGGTAGGCCAGGATTAAAGTGGGCAGAGAGGGGTTGGCCAGGATAAAAGTGGGCAGAGAGGGGTTGGCCAGGATAAAAGTGGGCAGAGAGGGGTTGGCCAGGATACTTTGACCCATAAAACGTAATATAACACATGCCAATGAACTGGCTTGAGTTACATAGTAAATCTATGCAAGGTCCTGACTAGAGTTGAGCGAGTAGTATTCGATCAAGTAGGTATTCAATTGAATACTATGGTATTCTAAATACTTGTACACGGTCGAATCTCACGCGGTAAACGCCTTTTACATTTACCGCGTGGTATTCGACCGAGGGCAAGTATTTTGAATACCGTAGTATTCGATCAAATACCTACTCTATCGAATACTACTCGCTCATCTCTAATCCTGACTAATGTAGGAGATGCCAGTCTTTTTACATTTCCTCCATGGTGTGCAACTAATGGATGGAGGTAAGCAAGCCTAGAGTGCTAACCCAAGTGACATGGCGCCCTCAAAGAGTTCGGGGAGACAAGAATAGGACCCACCGACCTGAGATGAGCGGCCTTATCCTGTGAAGCCCCTTTTAAGATATTATGGCGTACACGGGTAAACAAAATATAATTTTCTAAAAATGTTTCCTTGCATGTAATAATGTTCCAAATGTCAGGACCATGGGGAATGTTTTCGTACCAAAATGAAGCAGTTTACAGCTTCTAACAGCTTATCATTCAATCTGTGCATTTAGACTCAGCCTCCGAAATGACCATCTTAAATGGCATTACAGCCCACACAGAATACAATGCTTTCTACGATCAATCCGATTATAAGCAGTCAATATAGCCGCCGAGTTGAAACGCTGAACTGCGGGTGCAATGAGGTGACCGTTAATCCCAATTTATGTACACTATACAGGAGGGAAGAAAGGAATTTTATTAGAAAATACGACATCAATTAACAACAAAGGAGCCAAATATCAGCAACGAGGATTTAATGAGAACACTGCAGATACTAATCTCAACCTTGTATGACCTGGTGACTGCCTGTGAACTCAGTAGCATAGAACTGCTACATCTTTGGCCCCATTTACATCTGCATTTGGGTTTCCGTTCAGGGAATCCTGGACGTTTTGTGTGGAAACCACATGGACCTCATTATAGTCTATGGGGTCCATGTGGTTTCCTAAAGTAACCGCTTTTTAATGCGTATAGGTTTCCCGAATGGAAACCTGAATGCAAATGTGAACTGGGCCTTAGTAGCATCTGCTGTTCACCCTATGTATATGACCGACATAGATAACATGCCTTAAGAGCTCATGCATAAGATGGTAATGTACAGATTGGACTAGTAGGCAGTCTAAGCCGTCCTTCCCTAAGGTACCATAGTCTATCATGGATGCAATGGCACATCTAGCTATCCTGTTTCCATAACTGTGAGGCCCCAGTGTACTACGCTGTTTCTATAGCTCCTACTTTCCTCTATATGAGTCACAGAAACACCATAGAGCAACACTGCTTGGCTGTTCCTGGTCCATCCATAGGTGCTGGAACGGAGAAGACATCCCCATCTTCATGTTTTGCTGATATGATAATATCTCATTAATAGTGAATATACAGTATATATATAATGCAGAAAGTCAAGGGACCCCTATGAAGTCAACAGAAAACGATGGTGTAGCCCAGTATATGGGGTCAACAATAGTGGCTACCGTATTTACACAGTCAAGTTCTCCTCCCTCTCTACACTTACTTGTGGACTACATAAAAAGGGAAGATTTGAGGGCAACACGGTGGCTCAGTGGTTAGCACTGCGGCCTTGCAGCACTGGAGTCCTGGGATCGAAACCCACCAGGAACAACATCTGCAAAGGGTTTGTATGTTCTCCCCGCGTTTGCGTGCATTTCCTCCCATTCTACAAAGACATACTGATAGGAATAAAAATGTACATTGTGTTTCCTATATGGGGCTTCCAATCTACATAAACAAAAAAAATAATAAAAAGGGAAGATTCTATGTGAAACTGGAGATGGTGGGAAGATACGAGTACTTTAGGTGACTGCAAGTATTGGCGCTGCCACGGTGACAGACGGGATGCCATTAATCTGTAATTACAAGTCACCGGGGGGCCACCAGCCTCTGCAGAAAACTCATCCCACACAAGCTAAATGAAGAAGTGTTTTTTAAGATTCTACAAAGAACATTACTGAAAAATGATGGAACAAAGTGAGAAATCTTGTCAAAAGGTAGACGCCCACATAGTGCGAAACGTGACTATTAACATATACGACACCGGTCTCCAATGTGTAAACTGTACAGAACAGGAAGGGTGCAGACCAAGAAAGTATCCTGGGACGAAGATAGAAGATAGTAAGTTATAGTGATATACTAGGATCATTTCATATATGGGGTCGTTATGGCCTTTATTCTAGAGCCTATAATGTACGGGGAAAGCATGGAGTAGGGCTAATGAAAAAATCCAATAAAGAAGTGTCTACTATGTACTATATGAAGCTACCAAGTGACCTCAGATTTAGCAAGAGTCCTTCCTCCTGTTATGTGAACATGCCCCCCTGATCCTCCCTGCTTGTAACATACAGCAATCTGCCTCCTAAAGCCCCCTCCTCATATATACTGCCCATAGTGCCCACCTCTCTAACAATAAGGTAGAATGCCATTACCTTGCCCAGTGTTATCAGCAGCAGAAACTTCAGCTTTACAAAGGTCTATGGTGACATCTTCCCCGCAGTCTTAGGCCAGTTGTAGAAGACCTTAAGGTGGGTCAATGTGCTATCCATGTATTTCACCGAGAGCACACTGACCCATTCTTTCTCTATGATTTACACAGTCCTGTGTGTGGGCCGACAGTCTGGGCTGTGTCAGATAGGACTGTTCCTATTCTTGTCCTATTTTGTGGGTTGTACTTCCGTGGCCCCTATTAATTTAATGAAAGGCGACGTGGAATCATGGCCGGTGCATGGGCGGCACACGGGGACATCCTTGTGTCCCCCCAGTGAAGCCCATGCTTTTAATTCACGGCAGGCCAGTTGCAGCATGGATGTTTGCAATCGGTATAAGGTTCATATTAGTATTAGCTCTGCAGTGTTTTGCAGAAACAGGAAATAGACATGGGTGCAAGGAGGGGCGTAACTACCGCCATAGCAGCGGAGGCAGCTGCCACAGGGCCCGGGATCGGCGGACCGGGAGAGGTAAGGGAACGTAACAAACGCAGTTACTTACCTCTCCACGATCCTGCCAGGCCTCCTTCCTTCTTGTCTGACGTCTCTGACGTCAAATGAACCCGGCCTGCTTCCCGGGTCATGTGACGTCTGACGTCATAGAACGAGGACGACAGTGGAGAAGAAGCGTAGGAGCCGGGGGACAGGTAAGAAACAGTAATTTTTTTATGTTTTTATTCCCCTGGGTCTCCGATTATTATACTCTGGGGTCTGAGTATAATAATTGTTTATGGGTGTCCACTATGGGCTATAATACTGTGTGCAAGGGCCACTATGGGGCATAATACTGTGTGCAGGGGCCACTATGGGGCATAATACTGTGTGCAGGGGCCACTATGGGGTATAATACTGTGTGCAGGGGCCACTATGGGGCATAACACCGTGTGCAGGGCTTACTAAGGGAGTGCGGAGGAGGGGGTCAGTTGAGGTCTTCGGCGTTGGTTGCGGAGGGCGCCCCATGTCAAAAGTTCGCCACGGGGCCCGCCATTCCTAGTTATGCCACTGGGTGCAAGTATTGGACATTTGTACATGTACTAGACATGGGTGACCGCCTTATCAACAGCAGATTCTGAAACCTATTTTAATATCTACTTTGCATAGCAACCCCCTCCTCCCCCCCCCCCCTGAAAACCGCTGGGGGGGTTGTATTAATTCTTCAGCTTATTTATGGCTCATACGTTATAAACTTATTGACTTAAATATTAAAAGGATTTTGAAGCCATATCATTCATCTATACAACAACCTACAGATGATAAGAGTCAGGTGCGATAATTTATGCCCATAAATAAATTGTTCCCATTCACCTTATCACAGACCGTAAACGTCTCAAAGCTTTAGGGTCAGTGCTATAGCTCTGGTATTTTACCAAAAAGATCAGACTGAACAGAAATATTAGATCTGCTAAAAAGGGAGAACATTTGAACCTTTTGTTTCTGTGCATAGAAAAAGAATAAAAGAAGATTATATAACACTGTAGTCAAGGCTAGAATCAATGGGGTTCTGTGCCGCATCAACCTGGAATGAAACATCAGCAACAAAACATTGATCTGCGCACCCCAGGCATGGCCAAATGGCGCGGCATAACAGCGTGCACTGTGAAGCCAAAAAGACTGTGAACGGGAGTCCCTTGATCAGCCAGACGGAGACGCTATAGTCCTTGACTGTCGATGACCGGGATGATAACTCTCGTTGGCATTTAATTAGGCGATGGTATAAGAGTGACATTACTACGCTGCAAATTATCTCCTCGCTCTAACAATTTAACAAATCCATTCTTCTACTCCTACAACAGAACTCGTGTCATTAAGATAATCAACATCAAAGCTGTATAGAGGAAAAGAAAAATACGCCGCTAACAAAACGTCTCTGTACCAGGCTCGGCCCGCCGCTGCAGCTTTACAAAGTCATTAACCGCGCACGTGCTCTCAGTTTCTTTCCAAATTTGTTGCACCTGGGCCAGCTCCAATTTTTGCTTTACCAAAAAAAATTCAACATAAGAATACAAAACATGTAACAATAATGCGGAAGAATTTTGGTTGTGACAACTCTTCTTTGAGACAGCTGCGACACCCGAAATGTACACAACGTATCGAAGTACAACATGGAGACCATTATCTGTCTGCAAGATTTCATGGTATAAGGAGTCTTCAGCTATCAGATTATGGGGAGACCGGGTGTACAAATGTCATATATCTGCCATATATCTGTCATATCTGCCACCATAGATGTATTGGAGGAAGACAGGATCTCTTCTAATGCATCTATGATGGCAGAAATGATGTTACAAGTTATAATAAAACTAAGGCGGTTCACATTTGCATTCAGTTTTCCGTTCGGGAGTGAAACGGAAACCTCTCCGTGTCAAAAAGTAGTTACCTAAGGAAACCCACAGACCATAGACTATAATGGGGTCCATGTGGTTTCCGCACGAAAAATGCAGAGAAATGTGCTGCTCGCAGGATTTTACTCTCCACGTTTCATCCGGATAGGGGAACGGCGTGGCCCAAAGACAGTGAATGCGGATGACAGGGTCTGTCCTCTATGTATATGTATTTCTGGTGCGGGGTAACCATTTGAGGTTACAGATGGGACAGTGACGTAACTACCGGGTTAGCGGCTGCCACAGGTCCCAGGACATTAGGGGCCCGGGGACAGCCGCTATCGCTGTGTTTTTTTTCTTTTCTTAATAGGCCATTACCGGCTGGAGTTATGCCAGCCGGTAACGTGCCCTATTTACTTACTGATCCTGGCAGTGGCCGGGATCGGTAAGTGACACCGCGGGCCCCGCAAACATCATTATTATACTTGGGGGGTCTTTTTAGACCCTGAGTATAATGATCGGAGGTCATGGGGATGTAAGAGAACATAAAAAAACGTGTTATTTACCTTTCACGCAATCCGGGCAGGTTCGGGCCTACTTCTGGACGCTCCCTGACGTCACATGACCCAGAACGCAGATCCCGGTCATGTGACGTCCCAGACGTCATTGAAGATGGCCAACACCACCGAGGACTGCAGTGGAGCCGAAGATAGGTTATCATTTTTGTATCTCCTCTCGGTCTCCGATTATTATACTCTGGGGTCTGAAAAGACCCCAGAGTATAATAATTGTTCATGGGTGTCCACAGTGGGGCATAATAGTTTGTATAGGGGCCACTATGGGGAATAATACTGTGTGGAGGGGCCACTATGGGGCATAATACTGTGTGCAGGGGCCACTATGGGGAATAATACTGTGTGTAGGGGCCACTATGGGACATAATACTGTGTGCAGGGGACACTATGGAGCATAATAGTGTGTACAAGGGCCACTATAGGGCATAATACTGTGTACAGGGGCCACTATGGGGCATAACACTGTGTGCAGGGGCCACTAAGGGGCATAATAATGTGTGTAGGGGCCACTATGGAGCATAATAGTGTGTGCAGGGGCCACTATGGGACATAATACTGTGTGCAGGGGCCACTATGGGACATAATACTGTGTGCAGGGGCCACTATGGGGAATAATAATGTGTACAGGGGCCACTATGGGGAATAATAATGTGTACAGGGGCCACTTTGGGGCGTAATACTGTGTACAGAGGAAACTATGGGGAATAATAATGTGTGCAGGGGCCACTATGGGGAATAATAGTGTGTACAGGGGCTACTATGGGGAATAATAATGTGTACAGGGGCCACTTTGGGGCGTAATACTGTGTACAGAGGAAACTATGGGGAATAATAGAGAGCACAGGAATGTGGGGGGGGGGGGGGGTTGGTTGAGGTCCCCAGTGGGCATCTGTTGGGGGGGGGGGGGGGCATGTCAAAAGTTTGCCACGGGGCCCCGCTGTTCCTAGTTACGCCACTGAGATGAGATATTATCCAGAGAAAGTCAGCAGTTTTACTGATAGCGCTCACAGATTCCTCTTTTGCCATGCCGGCATGTTAGATGCCAGAAGGCAGTGGGTACCTGCATGTATTCATCCTGTATTTTCAGTTTAGTGTTCCTTGATTTTTCTGTAGGATGGTCACTTTAACTTTTCTGAACTATTTACTTGCTCTTATACAGTAACTCCTGGCAAAATTGCATGTCAACAAACCAAACTAGGTGTAATGGACAGGGGAGCGGGCAGATTGCTCTTTATTGCACACGTCACAGCCTCAAAGTAAAATACAAAACGCACTTCAGCCAGAATGGGGATATTAGAGGCAGAAAAACCAATAGGGCATCATGTATGAAGGCTTATACAGCCATAGAACAGACTAGCCAGCAAGACTCTGGCCACATGTCAACTTTTCATGAAAACTCAGTGGCCTAATTTTAAGACTCTGATCTTGGGACTGATTAACATTAGGGGTTAATTTTAAGGCTCTGGTCTGAGGTCTAATTCATTTTAGGGCTCTGGTTTTGGGTTTAAATTACATTTAGGGGCTGTAATTAGAACTCCTGTGCCTTTTCTAATCAGTGATACAATAATTATGACCTAAAACACTTTGTCCTTGCCTTTACTTGACTTCATTTATTAAACAAGTACATGTCACTAACATCTCCCTTATTAAGTGGTTTGCAGCGTGTTTATTACATACAGATTTCTCGTATTCTGACCTTGCGGGTAATAGTCACTTGGTTGCTATCGCTACACGGTGATGCTAGATATGTATATACATATAATTACGCATTCTTGCTGACGCTTAATGATGTTTTTACTACAGTCCATTATATAGTGCACTCAGCTGGCCTTAGGTGTCCTCAGGAGTATGTTATTACTTCAGATCGTGCGGCCTACCTACTGCTCATTCCTTACTAATAAAGGCTTTCACCAGACTCATTGCATTACTATGGGCTCGCAGGCAGCGGTTGGAAACGTAACACAGGAGCAGCGCCCTCTAGTGCTGTGATCCCAAATGCGCATGCACAGCGATTGCAGGGAAGGCAAGTCTTTCTCTGCCTTCCTATGTAGTTCTCTACAGTCTTAACCTCTACTGGCCCTTACTCCCTATGCCGTTTCAAGTGAATTTCTTATGCAGGCTTCACATTTTCTACAGGTTATAAGATGGGGCTCTCATAATGTGTCAGTATGCCCAGAATTGGAATAAATAGTTTATATACAGCGCTGTGCAAAAGTTTTAGGTAGGTGTGGAAAAAATGTTGCAATGAAGAATGCTTTCAAAAACTATCTAAATGAATATTTACCTGTATTATTTAGTTTACATACTTACATAGCGCCATCATATTCTGCAGCACATTGTAGACATTGCGGTCACTGCTCTATATAGGACAGACAATCTATTTACCTTATCAGTAGGTCTAAGGAGTGCGGGAGGAACTCAGAGTACCCAGAGGAAACCCACGTAAACACAAGGGGAACAGACAAACTCCTTGCAGACAGTGGCGTAACTAAAGTCTGGTGGGCCCCAGAGTAAACTTGTGTCCAGGGCCCCCTACCTCATCCCTACAGAGAATTCTTGATACTGATGGTTACAGGTGATAAGGAGTTTAATCCACCTTAGTGTGGTTCGGGTAATCTGTGGGTCTCCTTGGTTTATGGGCCAGATGGAAGCTGCAATCTCAATACTGATGCCAGTGCTTATGTCCTCCTAAGGTCCCTGCACCCTCTGCACCCCCTCAAGTTATGCCCCTGCTTGCAGATGTGGTGGTCTGACCTATTTGCTGTGACCTCCCTTTTCTTTACATTATTTCTTCTAGGAATGGGAGGTTGTTCCCGCCGCCATCTTGGAGAACTAAGCCCAGATCTTACGTAGATGTAGGCTTGCTCCAATCCTTCTGCCTCTTCATGCAATCCCAGACAGATTGGTTGATGTTGAGATCAGGACTATGTGGGGCCATATAATCACTTCTAGGACTCCTTTTTCTTCTTCAGTCCCCTTGCACACTATTGTGATTGAACGGCACAGCCAGTGCACAGGCAGCACACAGATCAGCCATTTGCTGCCCGTTCATCAGTCATTCTTCTCTTCCATGAAGCCATTCATTCAATGAATAGTGGACACAGAACCAGACAGAAATAAGACTTTTTTTTTTTTTTTTTAACGTAGATTGTGAGCCCCACATAGAGCTCACAATGTACATTTTTCCCTATCAGTATGTCTTTTTTGGAAGATGGGATGGAAATCCATGCAAACACGGGGAGAACATACAAACTCCTTGCAGATGTTTTTTTTTTTTTTTGCCCTTGGCAGGATCTGAACACCAGGACTCCAGCGCTGCAAGGCTGCAGTGCTAACCACTGAGCCACCGTGTGGCCCCCGAAATAAGACCTTTTCCAAGTTTCTTTTCAAATGAATGGGTTTTAAAACTGACCACTGGGAAGCTGTCCCCTATACAGTTTCTCCGGAGACTAGGACACCTGGGCGGACAGCAGACGTTAGTATGAACCCTCCTAAGGGGCCTTACACTGAAGGTAAAACTTCTTTTTGTCAAACCACAAAATTAAGTGAATGCACAAAGGAGAATTATTGGCACTTCTATCAATGAAATCGTTCTTACTTTGCAGCATTTTTTCCACATCTGCCGGAAACGTTTACACATTACTCCAATACAACGCGAATAAAAGCCTACTAACAGCGTGAAAACTTCAAAGCATCAACGTAATTGTGAATAGGAATTTTGTTGTTGAAAGGGTTAGCCATTGTACTACATGAGAACATCTATTTTATGGTGATCTATACTATACACTGACATAGAAGACTGCAATATGATCAAACGTCACACCGTATATGCCAACACCTATATATTGGCATCAGAGGAGCAGTACACAGTATCCAAATATCCTCTTTCTATGCCATGCATTGCTATTGCACCGTTACATGATATACCATGGTGGGACTATTAAAGGATTGTCTTATCTTATCTGATCTCATCTATTTGATTCATGGCCTATGCAGAAGGACACTTAGGGCCAAACATACAAGGACAAAGATTGGGGAATGGTGTAAACACGTAACTGCACATTAGTAGCCTACCTTGTATACCCACTAACCACATTCCAAGGCTCGAGTCCAGAATCCATTGTAGCAAAATATGGTTACCAATACGTTTATGTATCACAAGCAGACCATAACATGTCACAATTGTCAAACCAAGTCTTATAACTTGTGGTATGACCAAGACGGATTGGACGCCGTATTAGACTGGCTTAAGAGCTCTCGGATACATCTTTTCATTTGTTTGTTTGTTTGCCTCCGATTATACATGTGATTTATATCCTATTGAATAACTGGTTAACATGGTATGTCTTACTGAAATATTCATAATATTCTGACCTCGTGGAGAATGGCTACTTGGTTACTATGGTGAATATGCTAAATATGCGCACACATGTAAGTACATTTCCCTACTAGCACATAATGTCATTTATAACATGAGCCAGTGTTACCCATCTGCCCTTTGGTGTCCTTGGTAACATATTATTACTTCTCAAACAACTGGCTTAAAGGGATCCTTTTATTTAAAGCAAATTTTTTGTGCTCACATCTCCTAACTTTAAATGTCTTCTCCGCACCACGTTCCGTAGAAATCCAGGTTTTCGCCGGTATGCAAATGAGTTCTCTTGCAGCACTGGGGGCGGTCCTCAGCGCTCAAACAGCACTGGGGGCGTCCCCAATGCTGCGAGAGAACTCTCCAGCGCCGCCTCCATCTACTTCAAGAACAGGTCTTCTTCACGTCTTCTTCCGGGGGTTGACTTCAAACTTCTAGGCCTCGGGCCTAGAAAAAATTCAACTGCGCATGCCCAGGCAACTAGAAAATGGCCACTTACAAAGTATTGTATGCGGCCATTTTCTTGCAGCCAGCAGGCATGCACAGTCAGCTTTGCCCTAGCCCAAGGCCTAGAAGTTTCAAGCCAACCCCCTGAAGAAGACATCTAAAGATAGGAGATGAATAGCCTTTCTTAAAGCTATTCCTACGTATTAGGGAGAAAAAAAAAATCGATTTTAATGGTAGAGTCCCTGTAAAAAGCATATACAGTAGGGTGTTGAATCTAACAGCACCAATTTCCCATTAACTCGAAGAATGATGGGTGTAGAGAGAGAATCTTCTACCTGCGCATCACTATTCACTGTAACGTTAAATAGAAGACACAAGCTTCACTTCATCTTGTTTAAGTCCTGTGCACAATATACTTCATTATTTCTATATTGCGGTATACTGTAGATTTTTTAGTGACACTTATATGACCCTGTGCCGGAGCCAATGTAATGTTGTAATTGTAGACAGCTTGAAAAACAATATAACGCTCAAAAGGGGTTAAAGAGTTTTTCCTACCAATAGTCATATATAGAACTGCTCAAAAAGGGTCAGAAAAATGAAAGAAGTGTCCCGCTCACTTCACCAATCCTACTGAATCACTTTTACAGCATTCTGACATATAATTTTTTTATAGACTGGTCAACTCTTTGAAGTCTGAAGATTTTTTTTTTTTTTATATATTTATGGCTTTTCCGTAGGATAAAGTCATAAATATCCAATTGGTGGTGGCCCACCAATGGGCCACTGGTGGGCAGATAGGCATCCCCTGTATGAATCAGGTGTTTGTGGCCACTTCTGCAACCTGTATAGTAGCCATGTGCTGTATCTGCTGCTCAACCCTTTCCTTACGTCCTTCCTAGCTGTCCTGTGTCCTGTGAAGGTGTATTGCTATAAGCTTATTCTGTGTGCCTGTTGTTCTACCCCTTCCCATTTACCTTACTTGGAAACTTCTGTGCCTGCCTCGACCTCTGCCTGGGTAACATGACAAACAAACTCTGCCTGCCCTCACCCCATAACCACCTACTGCGGTTTTTGCCATTGAACTTAGGTCAAGCCCTTAAGATTGGCCTCACGTCAGTTCAGTGGCCCAGTATGTCCCCTTCCGCTTTGACACTCCTATGGCATATCCATAGGGGCGTAAATTGAGGGAATGCAGAGGGTTTCTCAAGACACTTAGGGCACATACCCGCTTATAAGGTGTGCGAGGAGACAGGGGCGTAATTTGAGGAGATGCAGTCGCACTAGGGCCCAGGAGCCTTAGGGGGGCCCATAAGCACTGGTATCAGTATTGAGATTGCAGCTTCCATCTGGCCCATAAACCAAGGAGACCCACAGATTCCCCGAACCACATTAAGGTGGATTAAACTCCTTATCATCCATATCCATCACTATCAAGAATTCACTATAAGGATGAGGTAGGGGGCCTGGACAAAAGATCACACTGGAGCCCACAAGACATTAGTTATGCCAATGTGAGGAGACCACATACATTATAGTGGGGGTCCTGGTACAGATTGGGGCCTGGGAGCTTTATTTTACACCTCTGGCTTTAGCTTAGGCTATTTTGGGAACGCACTTAGACATAAATGACAATATCCGTGCACGCACAGCCATCTTTCCATTGTGAGCAGCCATTAGACTGGGGTCAGCGGATTCCCATTCTTGAGAAAGGCCATAAATGCGTCAGAAGGGAATACCCCTTTAACACAGCAGGCTTTTAAAACTTTTTTTTATTTTTATTTGAGATGACATGGCCGCGTGCTTGGTTATGTTCTTGTTCGCAACACCAGAGGAATAACTAACAAACTGTAATGAGAATTGTTGTGCACTTACTATTGTATGGCGGGTATATAAATATGCATAATTCATATAACTCATTCTTCAGTGATCTCGGGGAAGATTCATGTGACATTATATTGAAGTGAACTTGAGAGCATTTATAAAGTCAGAAGAAAAGAAACGTCCAAAAATGAGCCATTGTTTGAGGCTCATAATTATACGGCAGACGCTTTGTTGAACTAGCAGAGATCCAAATTTTTGTTCTTCCTTTCTAGGTCTGATAGTTTTTTTTTTAAGATTATAATCGTCCCCCCGAGACTCGCTGCGTGATTATGATAAATGGACTTTTCTTACAACTGTCTGCCAGAAGAGAACAGTAGCGTTATGTCGTGTAATACATTACTATATAGAATGGAGCGTTGAGATATTATTACAGCGTGACAATTCATCCTTCCGTCTACTCTGTGCAAGAACTAAGAGCTCAAAAAGAAGGATGTGCTATCTGAAGTTATTTCTTGGCTGATGCTATGCATGTGACATCAAATTGATATCCATATTCATGGGGACAGGTTTATTACTTAAAGGGGCTTTCCAAAACGAGAAAAATTATCTGTTCTACGGAGTTCAGACATATTTGGCAAGTTGAGTCCCAACTGAACAACAAAGTGAAGCTACAGCAGGACCTAGTTTATCCAGACGCAGCGGCGTGGCCTGGCACAATAGCTCAGCCTCATACACTTGAAGAGTGTACAACCATTTCTAGTGCTTAGCATCTATTAATAGGCATCACTCTGCTGATTCCTGCACACTAAGAATTTTCTCTCTAGCCCCCACCATTCCTGAGCAGTCAGTGCAGGTAGTTTTGATGCTCGATGTCCTATTTAAGCTCTGTATTGTTAGAAGGGCGGGTCAGGCAGGGGGTGTGACTCAGAGCTCCAATCAGACGTAGCCAGTGTCAGAGCTCAGAGTCACACCCTTTGTCTGCGCCGCTCTCCTGACAGTGCACAGCCTAAATAGCATACCAGGCACCAAAACTAACAGCACAGATTGCTCAGGAATGGTGAGGGCTAGAGAAAAAAATCCACCTGTGCCAGAATCAATGGAGCAGCAGCTATTAAATGATACAAGGAGCTGGTAGCTTGATAGACAACCACATCTCTTTGGACTTTAAGGATAAAACTTATTTTATTTGGTTTTTTTTTCCACCCTGGTATTCAGCACACTGTTGGTTTTCTCATTATGTACCAGTAGTTTCGGCACCAGCATCTCCCCACTGTCAGAAAGGCGTACATCATAGCTCAGCGTCATCGTTGAGCTGTAAGGAGCGCCTCCTCTGGCAGTACTTTAAGTTAGTCTTGTAATGTCAGAGGGAGTGTTCCTTACCGCCCAGCTAAGTAACACCCTTCTGACAGTGATGAGAGATCAGCACCGATTAACAGCACCAATATCTCCATCTCCGGGATACAGCTGACCCTTGTTGGAGTGGACACCACCTCTACAACTGGATCCTAAACTACCTCACAAACCGCCCTCAGTATAGGGGCCGCACGGTGGCTCAGTGGTTAGCACTGCAGCCTTGCAGCGCTGGAGTCCTGATGTTCAAATCCCGCCAAGGGCAAAAAAACATCTGCAAGGAGTTTGTATGTTCTCCCCGTGTTTGCATGGATTTCCATCCCATATTCCAAAGACATACTGATAGGGAAAAATGTACATTGTGAGCTATATGTGGGGCTCACAATCTACATAAAAAAAAAAAAAAAAAAAACGCCTCAGTATGTGAGCTCGGGGCTGTGTGTCTGACACCGTGATCTGTATTACAGGGTCACCACAAGGTACAGTTCTTGGCCCTTTCCTCTTCACATTGTACACTGTAGATTTTAGGTGCAACTCATCTAGCTGTTACTTGCAAAAGCACTCCAATGACTCTGCAATAGTAGGCCTCATCTCAGACAAACATGACGGGGACTACAGAGAATCGAACTGGGATTTTGTGGATTGTGCCAGTAACCACTTTAGGATTAATGCTGGGAAGACCAAGGAGATTGTGGTGGACTTTCACAAGTGGAGATATGATCCAAAACCAGTGGATATCCAGGGATGGGCATTGAGATAGCCCACACCTATAAGTACCTGGGTGTGCTCCGCAATAATAAGCTGGACTGGGTTGATCACATGGATGCGCTGCACCCTAAGTAGTAAGGAGTAGCGCTATCGGAAGTTTTTCCTCCCCACTGCGGTTAGGCTGTACAATCAACACCAAGCTGAGTGGAGATCATTTCATACAGACAAGTGAAAGATCCTTCAGTTGTGATGCCCCGTCCTACTATGTTTTACCTTTACCTTTTTATCTGTACCTACTGTCACTGTAATGCCTCCACCATTGAGTTTTTTTTATTTGTATTTTGTATTATTACTGTATTATCCATGTTGCAGTAACCGACTGAATTTCCCCATGGTGGAACTAGTAAATGATTATCTTATCTTAAAACTGACTTCGGTTTCGTGACCAGTCAGCGACTAATCGAGCAAGGATGGCCTAATCCTATAGAGTTAAGTGACTTACCTTAATGCGAAGACAGAAAGTTACACAATTCATAAATGGAAATACGTGAAATGACAAGTTAATTCCAGCACTGCCGGTCTACAATTACAATATTATGATATCTTCTACACAATAATTCAATCCCAATCACTCCAAGAAGTAAATTCAGAACGAAGCGGCTGCAGAGCAAATGGCCAAGTAAACAAAGACTAAAAGGCTTCTTAAAAGGAAAACTATAAAAGCCTTTCTATAAATCAATGACTTTCTCAGCATTACAACCTTGTGTGAAGTTTGGATGGAATCTTTCCCGGGTGTGCGGCTCGCTGGGGTTACATTTTGCCTTTCTCTGGCCGAACATATGAAATCCTAATTAATAACAAGTAAACATGAATGGGCTTTATGGCCAAAAGCAAATTAATAAGCCGAATGGCTATAGCCCAATGATTCCTATGGCCATTTAACCCCTTCCGGGTTATTATGTGCTTTAGTATTCTCATTTTTCCCTCTCCGTCTTCAAGAAGCTTTAACTTTTTTATTTTTTCATTCACGAAGCCATAGGAGGGCTTATTTTTTATGGGCCAAATTGTTCTTCATCATATTCTCCATGATGTACTACGAAGGTAGAAAAAAATTCAGGATGGGTTTGGTTTTTACAGTGTTCACTTTGCAGAAAGAAGAGCATGTTCCCTAGATTCTGTGGGTTGGTTCAGTCTTTGCAATAATTTTTATTACTTAATAACATTAGAAAAATCTAAAAATAAAAAAAGATCTGGCAAGTTATAGTTTTTACCTATATTATTTTAACTGCCGGTTGTAGGTAGTGAAGGGGGGGGGGAGGTATCCTACTTACCTTTTCCATCTTCATAGCAGCGCTGGTGCTGCTGTTTGTCCCGGCAGTGGTGGGCGGGGCTTAGCGAGGTTTCCGAAGGTTACGCCGGAGAGCCTCGCTTCACTGGCAGTGCCGCCGGCTGGATGTTGTGCACTGTGCTCAGTGTGCGGAAAAAAGAAGGGAGCAGCTCCCATTGAAGTCAATGGGAGCTGGTTTTGGCAGCAGATTTTGAAGCGGATTTCACGTCAAAATTTGCTGCCAAAAAATTCTGTGTGATCTGATCCTTCGGGTTGTATGACCCATACAATATACGGCAATCCTAAAGTATTGAAGTATATTGTAAAATCCGTTAAATCTTATTATAGGCTGCCACAGAGACCCAGCAGCTATAGTGACCACTCAGTTTCACGCCAGGTTTAAAAGTGCAGCCGCTAGGGAGCGCTTTCTTTAGAGACAACAAACTCAAGATGGAAATCCAGTGAGTGGAGGTGGAAGGGAAAGGTTTCTCTTCACACAGTGAGTGGAGGATCCCACACAGCTTTCCCATCATTTTACAAGTACAGCGACATCTGCAGCTTCTCACCGCTCATAGATGGGTTGTTAGTCCTTATTGTGCTCAGATTCCTCTTTTTCTGTGTCAGAGATCACTTTAGATCCATCATAGCCTAGAACTGAAATCCAGTGCCCCTGGATCTTCTAGATTACGTTCACTTCAGCTTTCTCTGCCATGTGTTTCATATGTTACATTTCTTCCTGACAGAATTGCATGTTGATAATAGTAATAATGGATGGGGAGAACCGTAGATCTGCATTGTACACAACTCCTGCTTCAGGGAGAAATGTAAAATGTGCTGCAGCCATAATGAGGTTATTCGTAGCAGAAAAATGATGAGTATGTATGAAGGCTTATATATATTCAGGGAAAAGAATTCCAAGCAAGACCCTGCAGATATTTCAACTTTTGAACACTCAAACTAATGTCACTTAAACTGAGAAAGCTTACCTTTATAGGATAACCTGCCATGTGTATATGATGGATTGCAGTTTTTGGCCATTATATGACATGTAGCCTGTCTTTTTAAGCAGGTTTTCTCTCCCCAGGTTCTACTTTAATTCTTAGTTGTCTCTCACCTAGTGAAGACTAGCTGCTGTGACGTCTCCCATAAACCACAAATTCTACTCTGTAACTTTCCCTCACGCACTCCGGAGCAGTAGAAATGACATTATACAGTAGTGACTTGAAGAAAGCTGCAGGACATAATATGAATAGCTACAGCAACAAGCCTGCGTCCTTCTGGTACTCTCACCGGACTGCTCTTTCCTTTTCCCTCTCCATAGACTTCGTTGGCACATGTTATCTAATCCGTCTGGGAGCTAACAGACCATCTTGGGATTCCAATACAGATTTAGCACAGAATTCAAAGTGAGTAGTTGAGGAGAGGGGTGGAGAAAGGATCCCAATATATACAGAAAGAGGCATTTTTTTCTTTTATGAAATATAATACAAAGTTTCTAATATTTGTCTGTGCTATAAATTTGGCTTTGACCTGATGGTGGCCAGACAACCCAAACCAAACTATTGTTTAGGTAATGCATCAACCAAGCAACATTATAATTGCTACATGTTCTTTGGCTGCCTTCAATATATTATATTATTATTAATTATTATTATTATTTTTATTATTATTATTAATTATTCTTTATTATTCATATTAATTATTATTCTTTAGTATTCTTATTATTTATTATTATTAATTGTTATTATTATGTATTAATTTATTATTATTATTATTATTATTATTATTTATAGCACAGCATTAATTACATAATTAATAGAAACTATGACCAATGGACCCCATTCTATGGATATCAGATGCAATTCTTGAATCAGAAAGCCACCTACTACATTAGTCTTGTGATTTACAAGGCATAAAAATTCACAATTGATTTGTGCAAATCGTGGAAAATCCCTTTAAGAGGGCCATGCATCTTCAATAGCTTACGGCCAAACAACAAATTTAGAATTTGATGAGGTCATATATAATTACATATGTCTGGAAGGTTCAGTGTTGATCCGCGTTACCTTCTGATTATTAAATATGATGCGATCAATATCTCATCTCAATATATCATGCAATCTTTTAGGTCCCTAGAGTTCGTAGGAGACTGATTTCTATCCGACGTCAGGAATAAAAAAATTTATGACACAACTCTCATCTCTTGTCCATCCTTGACCCTTGCTAGATTTACAGACCACAGTGGACTTGCAGTCATAGTTCATAAGTTGTTTCCTTCAGATGCAGCAGACATCTATGATAAATTAGTGGAAAGTAAATCCTTGCATTTTGGCCATCCAGCTGTGAACACTAATACTAGGTAATCCTCACAGGAGGAGAGCGCAGTCCAAAGCCATGATTTATAGCTGTGTACATCTGTCTTCCATATACTGCCACTGCAGGCTATTGACGCTTCACGCTATATACTGCGATTCGGAAGGTGTTGTATAAATGATGGTATGGGCACAATTCACACTTCTACATGAACATTCAGCCCTGCTGACAGCCAAGTTAAGCAATTCTCGAATGGTCACTTTCCACCGCAACTGAGGACTCCAACTCAAAAATAGAATAATTATTTTTAATTGTACAATTATTAACTATGTATAAATGAAATTAGATGTATTTACTTTCTTATGAATCACTGGCTTGTTGGTGAATTAGAGGAGTCCATAGCCCTGCCTGCCATTTACCCTACCCCCCTCAATTGGATGATAAAGTGACCAAAAATAATCACGAGGCATTCCCAACTGGAATCTAAAGGAGAAAACTTCTGTATACCGTGACATCAATCTACATAGACACCAAAGGTTCTACCAAAAGGAGGGGAGGGGGCGCGGGGGGGGGGGGAATTTTACTCATTAATACCTGACTAAATCCCGGTTCATATCTGCGTTCGGGTTTCCGTTCGGAAAGTCTACTCGGGGACGCCCTGAAAGGAAACCTATCTGCATAAATAAACGGTTACCTTAGGAGAGTATTTAGAGATTTTACTAATTTTACAGAAGCCACATGGTTCATGAAGATCAATAGTCTGGAGATGTTCATGGACTTCTATGGGAGAGCTTTCTATATATGGGGTTTGAGTTAGTTAGCTGGGAAGGGCTAGTAGTGGGCGGGCTAGTTAGGGAAAGAGGGAGGGGGTGTGAGATAGTGAGAGTGGGAGGGGGTGTGAGGGAGTGAGTGGGAGGGGGTGTGAGGGAGTGAGAGTGGAAGGGGGTGTGAGGGAGTGAGAGGGAGGGGGTGTGAGGGAGTGAGAGTGGGAGGGGGTGTGAGGGAGTGAGTGGGAGGGGGTGTGAGGGAGTGAGTGGGAGGGGGTGTGAGGGAGTGAGAGTGGAAGGGGGTGAGAGGGAGGGGGTGTGAGGGAGTGAGAGTGGGAGGGGGTGTGAGGGAGTGAGTGGGAGGGGGTGTGAGGGAGTGAGAGTGGAAGGGGGTGTGAGGGAGTGAGTGTGAGAGGGAGGGGGTGTGAGGGAGTGAGTGTGAGGGAGTGAGAGTGGGAGGGAGTGAGAGACGGAGGGGGTGTGAGGCAGCTCTGAGGGAAGCGCAATTCATTATGGTAGATGTAAGTAAAAAAGAACCGGAAGATATTCATGTAAATAAATGCAGAAGATGCCAGGAGCTCCAAGAAATCACTCAGAACACTGTTGGAAGCCAGAAATCAGAATTGGACAAAAATGTGCCTACCGCGACTGTCGCGGCTTCCTCCTCCAGAGTAGGCTCAAATGAATAGGCCTAGTCCGGAGGGTGCTGTCACGAGGCGGACGCCGGGGCTGACTCAGCCGCAGAATCCGCCTGAAGAAAGGACAGCTCGCTTCTTTCTTCCGTGAGCCAGAACATACCGCTCACGAAAAAAAGGAATCTAGCGGTCTACACAGACCTCTATTGTGAGGGGGCAGATTCTGATGCCGGATCCACCTCTTGCCCCGTTTGAACGAGCCCTTGGTATTTCATTACACTTATTAACCTATTAATATCACTAACTGTGCTTTTTTGCAAAAAAATGAATACATTTGCCCAGAAAACCCCTTTAAAAACCTGACTTCAACAATAGGTAATTTTCTGATGGCTCATTCCCTGTATAAGACAAATGTATTTCTGCCGCCTATGTACATACCCTATATAACAGTTATCCCCAGGCCGAAGATTAAAAACTTCCCGCCGACAAATCCAGGAGTTTCTCTCCAAAACTTTTTTGAAAGTCTCCTATAGCTCACCAACAAAAAGATCTAAAGACCGACAAGGCGGTGCGGGCGGCTGGCATCTCCTTCTCAGCACCTGGCAGCAGCTTGCTTGGGACAACACCTCCGAGACGAGGCAAACACTAACAAAAGCCTTTTACTGACATTGAATCGTTTTTTGCGGAATCAGAGAAATGAATTTTAATAGCGGTACATAATTTCTATTGAAGCGATCAGGAGAGAAATGTATTTACATAAAAGAGACTACTCCTGCTGTAAAGCTATTCCAGAGACCAGAGCCGACTTATTATTTCCACATTGAAGACTGCTGGCACAAACCTGCTCACGTAGCAAAAAACACAAGTGACTTGTCTAGAGGTTCCCTCTAAACTCAGCTATCTGGAAACTGCAGGGTAGAGAAACTGACTTTGTGCCACCGCTACAGAACGGCAGGTGGGGTTCTTTAGTTCTGTCCAGTGTGATTAGCTTAAGCGGGCCTTACTCAAGATAGCCATCTGCTAAAAGCCTAAGAGACCTCTGCCAACACCCCCATATACTGTACAAGCATGCATGTTTATTTCATAGGGAGTAAGGCACAAGCTTTTGTCAGACACCTCTGGCATCAGCTTCTCTCCAAGAGTAATAAACTTGAGATATTGAAATTGTATCCTTGGGCTTTCTCCATACACATTAGTCATACCTCCCAACATTCAGAGGACAGAAAGAAGGATAAAATCTGCACAGCATGCCTTGGAAAATTTGGGTATGATAAGCCACTGCTTTGATGTCACCCATGACCCCACTGACCTCACTCAGTTACACCCAGTCCCTTTGTAACCCCACATTGTATAATCCCGATTTAGTGGCCCCACACAGTATAATGTCCCCCATAATGCACTCTGGGATTTCTGCTCTCAGTGACTTGGAGGAACAGGAAGGATGACATCACAATATCACACCTGCCTACATCCAATCCACAGGCAGCAGAGATGGGGGTGAATGGCTGCCTGCTCCACCTTTGTACTTAACCTGCTAAAGGAAGGACATACATCTTACCACGTGAGAAAGCGGGACTGCCGGCTGAACCTGGGACTGTTGGGAAGTATGACAGTTCATCAGCGTGCTGCATGCAATCTATGGGTAACACAGTACACAGTAAGTAAGCGGCCATTTTCTTATGGCCTGTGGGCATGCGCATTCGGCTCTGCCCGAGACCTAGAAGTTTGAACACGGCTCTGGAAGAAGATGTGCAGAGAGGCCGTTCCTGAAGAAGATGGAGACAGCGCTGGAGAGTTCTCTCACAGCATTGGGGACGCCCCCAGTGTTGCGAGAGAACTAATTTGCATACCGACAAAAACCCGGATTTCTACAGAACGGTGGAGCGGAGATGACATCTAAAGGTCGGAGGAGGATAACCTTTCTTAAGGCTATTCCTACGTGTGATCGGGAAAAAATGTGATTTTAATGGTAGAATCCCTTTAAAGAGTAGCTATTATTACTTGGTATGCTCCAAATTTTAGATGGACAGAACAAAGACCTTGACATTCACATGACACTATGTTCACCTCTGTGCCCCCGTGTCCATTGTTCCGGTCCATCAAAGGACCAGAACAATGGACACACAGACTTCAAAAATAGCAGACACCAATGGTGCCCAATGGGCCCCCTTGGCAACAATAAGATCCATTGGGTGTCCGTTCTTTGAAACAAACCACAAGTCCAACTTTTTCATCCGGCAATTATTTGGCAGTCACTGCAACGGAGTCTCCAAATGGAGAGTCCACCGAAGATGTGAATCCAGCTTTACCTGGAAGACTCCTGCAGAGTAAACATGGAACTTTTCTAGCAGTATCCGAAAATCTTTGTTTGCCCAGATGTTTGAGTACAATTAATGGCTATTGTGGAACGGCCCGTTCTGTAGATTGGCCGTCATCCGTCTGCTGACTGAATTCAATGTTCTACTAGTAATTGTTTGTAAATTGTACAGTAAGTACCGTGAACCCCACGGGACCAAGAGAGATGAAAACTCATTACTTAACCTTTTCATACGCACAGAGATCCGAAATAAACATTTCCACAAAGCGCACACAGAGGATTTACAGGCTAGACATGGGGACTGCCAATAAAAACCTGGGAACTTAGATGGTGTAAAAAGTCATCAATATTTCTTTTAATGAAACGTCAATTCTGACGAGTTTAGTGAACGGCAAAGGTGAACAAAAAATGTGCGGCACCTACCGAGAACCCACAATGCACCGCTTGTATATTGTGTTCATACATAGCGGCTAGTTGTCAGTACAAAATAAGTAATGTTTTATTGCAGGACCTCTATCCAAGCCTACCTGCTCATAAATCAATATATCCAGGCTCTAGTATTTTTTCTTCTACTACTAGTCAGCCGCATATACAGTTCAGCCGGCCGGATTTATGTCTTTAGAGCAACCTGCTCCCTGAGACTTTTCTTCATAGGCGGATCGTAAATCCCAATATGGAGCAGCGACAAAAGAAGAAGTAAGTGAGAGAGAGGAGAATGGAAATGAAAACTCCATATATAAAGCGTAAACTCTGAATAACACTGAGGAATTAAAAGCTGAGCCAGGGATTTTTTTTTTAATTTTTTTTTATCTGTCCTAGATTGTGGTGTATAAGCGACCTGAACCATCCATCAACTCCCTCCATTAACTCTTCCTGTCAGTCTGAATGGAACGTACGATGAGCTATATCTATGGAGGACTAGACTTAAAATCTTCCAGGACAGGGAATAGAATATAGATTTATGACGGCGCGCTCCATATTTGCACTTAACAGTCCATTAATTTAGCATAATACCTGAAAGGGAACCTGTGGCATGGAAATGGTATTCCAATCTGTAGGCGGTATGTTATAGAGCAGGAAGAGCGGAGCAGACGGATATACAGTTTTGAGTTACAGTAGAATTTTACTCCTTTAAATCTCTGCTCATTGAGGCTTAGGAGTCCAGTGGGCGGTCCTGCTCCGTAATGAACCGTTATTTCTAGATGCACACTAATGGAAACTCTGTATCAAACCAGCCACAGTGCATTAGGTCAAGTACCATCTACAGTCCAATGCATGCACCATTTCCTTGAAAAATAAAAGTTTTTAGAAACATGGCTCGAGTCCAATGGCGAATGGAAGATTCATGTTTTAAAGAGAATCTTCCATGTTTTCAGGTACATGCGGTTTTATGTAGTGCAAGAAAGCCGACAGTGCTCTGAATTCAGTGTCGGCTTTTCCATTATGTGCCCCGGGGCTGGAGATATCTGTGCTGTTATAATGGCACCGATATCTGCCCACTTTCAGAAGGGTGTTCCTGACAGTCTAGACTTCCCCCGACTGTACTCGTCCATAGAGTCTGACCTGACGGGACCTGCTCTCGTTTTTTGCACTTGAGAAAGGGCCAGTGTAAGGCCCGAAACGCGTCGTGCTATATGCTGTATTTTTAACTACCCAATAAACCCTATGTGATTGGACCCTGGTTTACCATCTTCTTAAACATACCAGTGTGCGCGGTTCTCCCTCAACGGACCTTTGGTCCCCTTTTCCTCTTCTGTACTCGTCCATAGACTAGTACTGGGGGGCGTTCTTCACAGCTTAGCGTCAACACTGTGCAGTAAGGAACGCCCCCCTCTGACAGTACAGGGTAATAGACGAGTACTGACAGGAGGGGCAATTCTCAGAGCCCATTTAGACTGTTAGGAATGTCCCTTCTGACAGTGGGTAGAGATCGGTACCATTATAACGGCACCAATATCTCTTGCCCTGAGGCACATTTGCATGACTTTAGTGCACTGTCGGCTTTCTAGCGGTATATAAGACTGCATGTGCCCTAGGACATGAAAGGTCCTCTTTAAGCCTTCATACTGAGCCCTTGTAGGCTCTGGCACTCCCCATTGCACTTGAGCTTAATTTGCATATTCCTTAGGTGCAACCAATGGACACCTAAGCCCAAATGAGCAGAGGTTTAATGACAAGCTCTAATGGAGTATGTCTAATAAGACTATATATCAATCTGCTCAGATCCTCCTCCCCATTTTCAATGTGGCAGATCCACTTTCAATAGGATGGAAAAGCCCAATGACAAAGATGATGTGATGCTGTAGTGTCACCCAGATCCATTTTGATGTTTCTTTATCCAAATCCATTCATAATATACAAGCCCTTTTTATTTTGGTACAAATTAATGTATACTAGCCAGTCATGGTATGGCGTACAGCTCAAGTAGACAGGGTGAGGTCACAGCAATGGTAAGATCAACTCTCAACGCATGGGGTGAGATGGTAGGGGTCCGAATTGCAAGGATCAAAAGCCCCGCCTTCAGTGCACCAACTACCTCAATTGCATAAATCGGCCAACTTGTTTTTCTTCAAAATCTTCAATAGTGATATACACAGTCCAGTCACATTAATGTGACCACCTGTCAAAATCCAGAACAACCACCTTTGGCAGAGCGGACCGCTGCGAGACGTGCAGGAAGAGAGGGGATGTTGTGATGATGTCTCTGGGATGTTGAGCCATGCCGACTCCAGTGCCGTGGCCAGCTGCGCTAGGTTATGCGATTGAGCATCCATGGCGTGAACAACCCGATAGAGGTGGTTCCACAGATTCTCGATTGGGTTCAAGTCCAGGGAATTTGCTGGCCAAGGGAGTACGGTAAACTCATCCTGGTGCTCCTTGAACCACGCATGTGCACTGTGAGCTTTATGACACGTCGCATTGTCCTGCTTGTAGATGCCATCATCCTGAGGAAAAAACATTTCACATGTAGGGGTGAAAATGGTCTGCAAGGATAGATGCATACTTGTGTTGATCCATCATGCCTTCCACAACGATGAGTGCACCCAGATGGCTGATGATTTTACCTTCTGTGATTGGTTATTTAACGTTGACGTCAAAAGTAGGCGCTGGTCACATTAATAGGACTGCACCATGTATATAACAATATTATTTATCACTGTAATGTGCTCTGTGACACGGCGGTGAAACTTGAATATACTTTGGGGGAGAAGATCGATTCTCTTTTAGTAAGAAATCCCCAGAAAGAAGAGAAGCAATGAGGTTATGGCAACTAGTTCTATGTATGGGATATCCATCCTGGTGATGGGGTCTATGGAAATAATTCACCTTAAATACATTGACCAAAACTCCAGTGAACTATTTGGTCTCAGCCTTGCGTGACACCGTGCTGCAGACTTCAGTTAAGAGCCCAAGAAGTTAACAAGATGCCTGTTTGCCTGTCTTCCCGTTTCCAGAGGGGGAGGCCACCCGCACTTCTGCTCTGCTCCGCCAAAAATTCTATTAAGAAAAGAGACAACCCTCTCCACGCTTAATTTACATTTAAATAGAACTCCATGGCAGAGCAGATTACGTGTTGGGCGAGTTTACTGTATTATTTCCTTCCCTTTTATGACTTGCTGATTTCACGGAATAACTTGTTTTTTTTCTCCGCTCATCACCATTTTTTCTAATTAAAACCTTTATTTATATATTTCTTTCTTCATCTTACTCGAATTAATTTTCCATCCGGCAATCGGGCAAGGCGACTTTAACCACGACAGCCAAGGGATAGAGGAGAGGACAAAATGTTTCATGTAAGAAAGATATCCGGTTTCATTATAAAATATTACATATAGGACTGCGAGGCATCACAAAGCTCGAGGGACGTGACACGGACGGGAGCAGGGGGTTGGTGTAAATATAGCATCGACGAAGAATGAATTTGGAAGTTTGTCTGCATGTTATATAGCTGTAATAAAGACTAAGGCCTCAACCGCGTGTGCAAGCTGAGGAAGGGGGGGGGGGGGGTAACGAAATGTGCTCAGGCGAAATCCTAGTGTCATCCCATTGTCTTACATCATCCACCGATTTCAATGGGGGGTTTGTTCTGATATAAGATAAGATAAGATAATCATTTAATAGTCCCACAGTGAGGAAATTTCAGATTTTTTTTTTTTTTTTTTTTTAAGATGCAGGCAGGAAAGTCCCTGGTCTATGATCATGAGAATGGGGCATCAGGAGTTCCCCTTGGATGACACACTACGTCTTGTGCATGAGGTCTATGGCTTTATTCACATGCACTTAAAGGGGTTGTCCAGGATTAAAGTTCATTCCTACACTAATCTAAACACCCTCCCCCCGCCTACTTTCTAAATTACGTAATTTATAAAATATGAATATGCACCCATATCCCTGGGGTGATCATGTAACTGCCCCAGGGACATGTATATGCAGCCATATCTATAGGGTGGTCATGTGACTGCCCCAGGGACATGTATATGCACCCATATCCCTGGGGTGGTCATGTGACTGCCCCAGGGAAATGTATATGCACCCAAATCCCTGGGGTGGTCATGTGACTGCTCCAGGGACATGTATATGCACCCGTATCCCTGGGGTGGTCATGTGACTGCTCCAGGGACATGTATATGCACCTGTATCCCTAGGGTGGTCATGTGACAATACATCACATTATACTTACCTCTCTTCCTACTAGACTTCCTCCTACGAGACGGCTCCTCCCTCTTCTCCGATTCTGCCACGCGCAACAGACCTGATGCTGCTCTGTGGTAGAAAGAGAGGTAAGTATAATGTGGTGGATGGGGGAGAGGGAGAGTAGTAGTAACGCTCTTCACGACTTGCCAAGCGCAGCACCATACATATGTGCAGTGGGGCTGAGCTGTGATCAGGCCACGTGACCAATGATTATGATGTCACGTGACATGTCGCTTCAACCAATCGATCCATGGGGGCCTCATTGGCTATCATGGTCACCGTTTCACTTTACCCTTCTACAATTTTTAATAAATCCCTCCCAATATCTTCTACAACCTCTACACTATATAGACTTTTATCACAATCTTTTACTTTTATATTTTCTCATATATCAACCATTTCCGGAAAATAAAATGTTTAGACCCAGGTAATGTCCAATTATAGATGTGAAGTTTCATTCTGCAGCAGCCTGTACTTTATGCATACACTTCCTAACTTTTTTTGACCCCAGTACGTACACAATTACGGCGCCAAACAACTGGCGGACAAGTCAGCATGATGTCAGCAGTGAATGGCCTCCTGGTGAACATCCCCAATATATGCTCAAGTATTTTTCCATTATACCAAACCTATTCCTGAGCAAAAAAAAGCACTTCTTACCCTCTCATGTGTTGCCGGGATAAAAATGTAACACTGTGAAAGCTTTTATCGGAGCCGAGAAAGAAAGCAGCGCACAAAGAAGCCAAGGGAGCGGAAAAGCTGAGAGCAGCCCTGCGATTTAGATAACAAGATAGCAGCGGCTGCCAGCACTTTATTGTCAGGCTGTCCATGGATACACACAGTCTACACGGCAGCGCGGAAAAACACCAGCACGCTCCTCATCTGCATAGCTGAAACAAGCCCGAGATGGATAGGTCATAGCTGCCGAGCCCATGTTCATGGCACTGAGGTTACCAGTATGATACGCTATGTGTCAGGTATATAGAAGAGGCAATAATAGATAGGTGATTAACCAGGTAAGGACAACAATACGTATATATACGTCCTTCACTGACAGACTTTAAACCTTTGCATGACATTTTGCACCAGATCCACTGGGCCTTTGCTGTTTTATACAGCAGGGATCGGGCAGCCGTGTCCATGACTGAAGACAGCTCCAAACATGGACTATTAACCCATTAAATGCTGAGGTCAAATGCGACAGCCATGGCATCTGAGGCCCGGTTCACATCTGTGTTCGGGTTTCAGTTGAGGAAGTCCACTTGAGAAACCCCCGAACGGAAACCTATATGCATTAAAAAGCAGAAACTTGGGAAACTCACAGACCCCATAGACTCATTGCCGGCAGCTTGCATCAAGCACACAGTCCTGTGTGGCTCCGCCCACTAACGAGTCATAGTCTATCCTGGTGATAGGCTGTGATGACATCATCACAGGTCCTTGAACAAATTACCACTAGCTGTGCGGGCCGGACAGAAGCAGTCAGAGGGCCGGATGCGGCCTGCGGGCCGGACATTGCCCAGGTCTGCCATAGACTATAATAAGGTCCATGTGGTTTCCGCACGAAACATGCGGAGAACACTTTTCTCTCCGCATGTTTCATGCGGAAATCGAGCGGAAACCACATGGACCCTATTATATGGTTTTGGTACGTTTCCTTTAGGTAACCATTTTTTAATGCTTACAGGTTTCCATTTGGGTTGTCCTCAAGCAGACTTCCGAAACAAAAACCCGAACGCAGATGTGAATTGGGTCTGAGATGTTACTTTCACGTTCAGTCTCCTGTTTTGTTATAGAATACCAATACCGCAGAAAGATCGACAGAGCCTTTCAATTACTATGGTAGTCGGGAGCCTTCTGAAGCCCAACAGGCCTGCCAATGCTACATGACCTCTCAGACCTGCCTGTGGCGCGGCTCAAAAGTGAAACAAGGATTTTACCATAGAGAATGCAACACTGTAGTATCGCTCCCCTAGGAAGGGGGAGACTAAAAATAAATAAATACATTTTAAAAATTATATATATTTTTTTCAACTTTTTAAATGTAATTTTTTTGTTAATTATTTGTTTCAAGTAAAAAAAAACCCAAAACATAAAAATATAAATATTTAAATCACCCCCCCCCCTTTCCTAACAAAAATAAACCAAAACAAATTGGATATCCCCACTTTTGAAATGGCCCACACTATTAAAATATAAAAATATTCTTTTTTTTTTTTAATGTAGATTGTGAGCCCCATATAGGGATCACAATGTATATTTTTTTTTCTCCTATCAGTATGTCTTTGTATAATTGTATGTTCTCCCCGTGTTTGCGTGGATTTCATCCCAACTCCTTGCGGATGTTGTTCCAGGGGGGGATTCGAACCCAGGACTCCATCACTGCATGGCTGCAGTGCTAACCACTGAGCCACCGTGTTGCCCCATAATATAAAAATATTCTTTTCACTGAACGCTGCAACGGGAACGCAAATCAAAATGAGAGGATCTCTGCGTTTTATCCCCTCTTTGGACAAACATTGTCCAAAACGGTACCAATAAAAAAAAAATACACCTCGTCTTGCAAAAAAAAAAAACAAAAAAAAACACATACACAGTTTTGTAGAGAGAAAAAAAAGTTACTTGTGTCACAATATAACAATGTAACAAAATTTTAGAATTTTTTTTAGAAGTTTTTAATTGCAGAGATTTAATTGCGAGATCGCAGCGACCTGTATAATAGATGTAACAGTGAACTCCATTAAAACCAATCCAGAAAGAAAATAGGTCATCTGTTTTTTTCAAAAATTCACCACATTGTGAATTTTTTTTTCAGTTTCACATGGAGTAAACGCTTTGCTCATTCTGAACGTAAAACTCGTTCAGAGTGAGCGGCGTTAAAACAGATCCCATTGATTTCTATGAGTGCCGGCATACGCGCGCTCCACATTGAAATCAATGGGAGGCTTTTTTACCTCTTGCTTTGATACGCGCGTATCACATTGAAAGCAATAGGTTAAAAAAGCCTCCCATTGATTTCAATGGGGGGCGCGCGTATGCCGGCACCCATAGAAATCAATGGGATCTGTTTTAACGCCGCTCACTCTGAACGAGTTTTACGTTCAGAATGAGCGGAGCGTTTACTCCGTGTGATGGCTCCCTGACATTGTACAGAATATTAAATGATATGAATAGGAAGTACAATTTGTCCCGCGATAAATAAGCCATCATACACCTCCATGAATGGAAAAAGTGATCGCTTTTTGTCAGGAAGTAAGTAAAAAAAGTGGAAATACATAAAATGTCATGGTCTTGAGCCATATAAAGAGTCTGTTGGGTCCAAAATGCCTTCCAAACCAATAATATTGCCATTAAGGGGCCTTTAAAAGGATGTGAAGCACACCTTTGTGGCCACAAGAAAAGCTATGCAGAGATAATCATCTTATATGAAATTGCAAATCAGCCTGCAAGTGCACTGGGGGTGGGGCCTGATTGACCAGATTGCTGCAAATGCTCCAGCTCTTCTCTGGAACCGCTGCACCATTCTATGCCTATAGCTGTGAGTTACATATTCAGCCTCTGACATATCTATAAAAAGCTGATTATCTCTGCACTCCTTCATCGGTTTGTGGCCACAAAGGTAGGTTTCTGCTCCAATTAAAGGCCCCTATTTGTGGTTTGGGAGACATTTGGACCTTATAGACTCCCTTTAACTATGTCCCTGCCAAAGAAGAGCCATACACAAAGTGTAAAATCTAAAAAAAATCTCTTGCAGATATTTCTTCTAGCTGTGCAAATAATAAATGTAGCAGAAGCAACAAATTAGCATACCGCCATAAACTGGGAATTCATTACATCTCCGCAATGTTCTCTCTTTCCAGAGAGTAATAATTTGTGGTGTGTTTAACTATGCACGCAAGATTACTAAAACATATAGCATTAGGAAAAGTTATTCCCCAGTAATACTGGTTAATAAAAAGCCAACAAGCTCGCAGGGATAGAGTGTAAGCTCACATGACACCCTGTTACTTTTTATACTTTATTACTATTTTCTGCAATGCATCTGGGACAGGCAGAGGGCTGAAAATTAATATTAAATCCTTGTTGTTGTGTTCACTGGAAGTGGCTTAATACAGACAGAAAAAAAAACCCGCTCATCCATTTCTGGCACTCAACAATGTGATTTATCAGATGAGGAGACCAGTGAAATTCCTGCAGTAAATTCTGTTTGCGAGGCGCTCCATTAACGGAAATACACCAGGAAATATCGCCATCTTCTGGAAATGGAATGGAATGACATGATGGAAAAAAGAAGACTGAGGTACAGCCCAAATCTGTAACTGATACAGTTTGTATACAATATATATATATATATATATATATATATATATATATATATATATATATTGATTTTTATTTTATTTTTTATTATAGGTCAAGGGCTCTGCAACAAATTTGGCAGTAGGTTCAGGAGGTTTAAGAGGGATGGGTCTAGTGATTATATTCAATTACAGGAAATCTATGAATTTGCCTGAATATTATTGCTAAGTGTATACCATCACTTTCAAGCAGAGGTAAAAAGTTTGTAAGACCAAAAAAAACAAAATATCACTAGTCTTAAAAACTTTCTGGGCACTGTAGTCCACCCATTCCATTGATTACTTTGGTTGCCAACCACTGAATCCAGCAAGTGCCCGAAACCCCAATAATTAATCATGTGGAGTCCACAATGGGGCAGACTAGAGTGTTCAGGGGCCACTCTGGGGCATAATACTGTGCGCAGGGGCCACTATGGGACATAATATTGTGCGCAGGGGCCACTATGGGGCATAATACTGTGTGCAGGGGCCACTATGGGGCATAATACTGTGTGCAGGGGCCACTATGGGACATAATACTGTGTGCAGGGGCCACTATGGGGCATAATACTGTGTGCAGGGGCCACTATGGGACATAATACTGTGTGCAGGGGCCACTATGGGGGATAATACTGTGTGCAGGGGCCACTATGGGGGATAATACTGTGTGCAGGGGCCACTATGGGGGATAATACTATGTGCAGGGGCCACTATGGGGCATAATACTGTGTGCAGGGGCCACTATGGGGAATAATACTGTGTGCAGGAGCCACTATGGGGCATAATACTGTGTGCAGGGGCCACTATGGGGCATAATACTGTGTACAGGGGCCACTATGGTGCATAATACTGTGCGCAGGGGCCACTATGGTGCATAATACTGTGCGCAGGGGCCACTATGGGAAATAATACTGTGTGAAGGGGCCACTATGGGGGATAATACTGTGTGCAGGGGCCACTATGGGGCATAATACTGTGTGCAGGGGCCACTATGGGGCATAATACTGTGTGCAGGAATGCGGTTTGTGCAGGGGGGGGGGCACATCCAATGTTCATCTGAGGGTCCCGCCATTCTTAATTACGCCACTGGCTACGCCCCTCTCCATCTGTGTATCAAAAGCCTGGAATTTGTACAAACAGAAATAACATTTGCTCGTTTTTTGTTTTTTTTTTGTTCCCTGCTTTTGTTATTACAGAAGTGTACCTGCTGGGAACAAGGGCAAAAATGTCCAAAAATCCCCAACCTGTAAGCTGTTGTGGAGCTGAACTGCATAACTATGAGAAGTCAAATAAAGTATTGAAGAACTTGACTCATGCATAATGTGTAAGAAATGGCCATTCCATCCCCACGACAGACATCTGAGCACTGTCAGCCTCTATAAGCAACAACGTACAAAGTGGTCAGTGGGGAGCCGGAGTAACACTATAAAGTCTCCCAGCAGGTCAGCCCCAGCCCAGCCAAATAACAGGAACTTCAATTAAACAGCTCAAAAGCAAGCGATACCGTTGAACAGCGGTCCCCGTATTGGCAAGATATTCCAGACATTACCATATGCAATGTGTCCGCTAAAAGCTAGCAGCGACGTTATGGCAGATAGAAGCAAAGAGAGGTTTCCAGCCCGTTTTCAACAGATTTCACACATTTAGGCTTACTCGTCTGAGCGCTCCTGCACCTCGCCTGGTCTGGGAATACTCTGCGGGATAAATGTGATCTGTACTTCTTGTCTTTTTCCCATCCTGTCTTATAGCTTCATTTACTTTTAAGGATGATGGCCTATAGGCCATCCATATTAGATTAGGTGCAGTCTGAAACCCGGGACCCCCAAAGTTCAGCAAATCTCCCAGTAATGTTCACACGCTCAGAGTCACACTGCTGTACTGACTGTAGTGGCGGGTTTAGGTACTGCAGTGCTGGCCCATAGACTTCAATGGGGCTATGCTGCAGTACCAAAAGTCACCACTACGCAGCAAGTGAGCAGCTCCAATATTACTGGAAGCCATTGGTCCGTAAAGACTTGTCAGCGGTTTAGTGACTCCTATAGACCTAAGGGCTTGTTCACACGGGGGGGGCGTATTGGCGTATTTTGGTCCTGATAGTGACGTAGGATGAATGAATGGGCCTAGTCCGGAGGGTGCAGCCACGAGTCGGACGCTGGGGCTGAATGAACCGCAGAATCCGCCTGATAAAGGGCAGCTAGCGGTCTGCATAGACCTCTATTGTGACATGGCAGGTTCTGACGTGGATTCAGCCCCCTCTTTCTCTGTGTGAATGAGCCCTAACAGGTTCCCTTTAAAAAAAAATCATGGGTGGTCTTGTGTCTCAGGGCTCTTTGGATTACTGGAACTAATAGTGCAGTACTTTGGGCAAGGTATGAAAACATTAGATAGTTCATGAAAACTTAAGCGTTATCACCATACTGTGAACAGATTATTGGCTGTTTGAGAGCACAGATGGGTTTGTGCAGATAAAGGCATAACGAGGAAAAAATCATCAAATTAAGAGAGCAGCTGCTAAACTACCATTACAAAGCAGCAAAAGGGTAGGTGAAGCTGCTGGTGCCTCTGGAGTCCTACAATCCTCAAGGTGTAGGATCCTCCAGAGTTGCGTAAACCTACAATTCGGCCACCCCTAAACAATGCGCACAAGCAGAAACAGTTGCCGTGGGTCCATACATATATGAAGAATAATTGTGAAACAATTGTTTACTGATGAATGCCGTGCAATCCTGGATGGTCCAGATGGATGGGTAGTGTATGACCACCATGTCCCAACAAGGCTGCAGCGTTAGCAAGGAGATGGTGGAGTCATGTTTTGGGCCGGGATCATAGGTAGAAAGCTTGTATGCCCCTCTAGGATTCCTGAAAGTGTGAAAATGACCTCTGCAAACTATATAGAGTTTCTGACGGACTTTCTTCCATGATACAAAAAGAACTGTGCCTTCCATAACAAAATAATCTTCATGGAAGACAATGCACCATTCTGCTTTGACTTTAACCTCAGATCATGTTAATGAAGTTCCTTAAAGACCAGGTGCTGATCTATAAGGAGGTACCTTCCAAAATCTTCCCTGGAAACAGGAACTAATGTGAATAGTGGTAAACTGTGTATAACAAAACAAAACATGCTGGTGCTATACGGATGGATCACGCCATATAGAAATACTCTGAGAAGACACAAACACAAATTGATAGCAGGTCTGAGAAATTGGAATGAAGTTATTCCTCAATGGGGGAGCAGGATGTGGTTTGTTGTATGCGTAAATCCAGATCATACTGCTTGGGAAAGAATCATAAAAACAGAACAATACGCACAACTATAAAGTGAAGGAGGATTTTATTACAGCTCTATTTCACAATAGTCGATGTATGGTCAGCATGCAAGGCCTATTTTAATAAAAGTCTAGATGCAAAGCATATGAATTGATTACTTCTAATTGACACTGGCTCATAGGAAGCCAAACGTCCCTACAATGAAACACATTCTGCACTAAAGATGCATAAAGGTATGTTCACATGTAGCAGATTTGTTGCATGACCCAGGCTCTATTCACATCTGTGTTCGGGGACATGATTTTCTCTTCGTATGTTTCATGCGGAAACAGAGTGGAAATAACACGGCCCCATTACAGTCTCTTGGGTCCATGGGTTTCCCAGGTAAGCACTTTTTAATGCATATGGGTTTCCATTCGGCGGGTCCCCAAGCGGACTTCCCAAACGGAAACCCAAATGCAGATGTGAACTGGGCCCCAGTTGCAGGACATGAAAATCAGGAATATGGATATGTATATTCACAAACTCAATTTATATTTACAGAATATTCACAGAAATTTTTGCAACAAATCAGTCACATATACAAAAAAAAAAGGTTTTTTTTTTTTTTTTTTGGGGGGGGGGGGGGGGTTTGTGGACTCTCCATTCAAACTACATGTGCCATAAAAGCTGCTAATCCAGTTTCCTAGATTTCAATTTTTGCCATTGATGTCAATTAAGAATAAAGAAATTTAGGTAAAAATTCTCAAGACAGGATACTTCTAACCATACTAGTTTCTCCTGCAGTGTATAAAGGGTAAATCTTCGAAGAACGGGGGAAGGGATGCAGCTGCAGAGTTTTGTCAGGCTTCTACATCTAGAGTTGCACAGCCATCATTAAAATGTATTATATTTCCCACTATGCCATACACCCTGTCAGTGGTAGCCCCATCATTAACTAAGCGCTCCTCACAGTGACCATATCAGGCAAGACGCGGTGTCTGTGTCTGCAGGACGCCAGCAGCACCAACTCATTTCTCTGCTCTGCACATTGTGTTACAATAAGGGCAGAATCTCAGATTCACACAAAGTACACGGCTTCTCAAAGTCTGCACAAAACAATAGTTATCACAAGAAAATCTACCGACCTGTGTTACGATATCCCCACCATAGTGGCTGCTGTATCAAAAATTCTGCCCACGTTCAGTGGCCCAATGGCCGTATGATTTTGCAGGTAATACGACAAGCTTCCAAACAACATTGCATGTGCATTGGTCTACACAGGTCAGCGGGCTTTGGTCCTTTGTTTGCCAAAATGGCTCAAACATAGATGTGAACTGGACTTTAGGGGAACACTTTAGGGCTAGTTCACACGTAAATTACGTATTAGGAAGCGGTTTTTGGACCTTGACGCGGTTTTTGGTAAAATACCGCGTCACGGTCTTTGGTCGCAGTTTTTGGCAAAAAACCGCAACGCAGTTTCCGCCTCCCATTCACTTGTATGGACTTCCTGAGGCGGAATCTGCCTCAAGAAAGGTGATGTCGCTTCTTGGCATGTTGCCACTAGCGGAAAAAAGAACGCTAGCGGTCTCCATAGAGCAGTGGTCCCCAACCTTTTTTCCACCAGGGAACAGTTTCAGCAAGACAATTCTATGGCCCGGTGGGGGTGGAAAGGGGTGTGGATGGGGGCGGAAAGGGGTGTGGATGGGGGGCGGAAAGGGGTGTGGATGGGGGGCAGAAAGGGGTGTGGTTGGGGGCAGGGAATGGGGTGTGGATGGGTACGGAGTTAAGCATGGGGGTGTAGATTAGAATCATGTACATATGAAAACACAAGAGTGCGCAAACTGACGGACACTGCAGGTTATGAAGATGGCTTCTGATGACAGACACTATTATGAAGATGGATACTGATGACGGATATCACTCCTAATGCTGCTATTAACTTCACTACAACCTCACTACAGCTACATTAGACGTCACAGAGACAAGTGACGTGTAATGTAGTTGCCCAAAGTTTGGTAGGCGAGTGCGGGGTGGAGCCGAGACCAGCTGCATGTCCTGCATAGTACTAGAATCCCGGACATACAGCGGGTCCCGGCTCAACCCCGCACTTTGCTCACCTTATCCCGATGAGCAACAACCCAGCGTCAGCTCGACCCCGGGCACTTGCCGGTTCCACAGCAGCTGCTAACTCCTCGCCGCCGGAACGCAGACCGGGGCAACATGCGGTTGGGGGCCCCTGCCATAGACCACCATTGTGAGGGGACGGATTATGACAAGGATTCCGCACCATAATCCGCCCCCTATGTGTCTGTGTGAACGGGCCCTTAGGACTCGTTCACACGGGGCAAGAGAGGGTGGATTTTGTTGCTGAATCCACGTCAGAATCCGCCCCCTCAGAATAGAGGCCTAGGTAGACCGCTAGCTTTTTTTTTTCCGTGAGCAGTATGTTGCCGCTCACGGAAAAAAAGAAGCGAGCTGCCCTTTCTTCAGGTGGATTCCGCAGCTGATTCAGCCCCGGTGTCCGCCTCACGACAGCACCCTCCGGACTGGGCCCAGTCCGCGGCAGGCGCATTTTGGTCCTATTCTGACGCAGCTTCCCACATCAAAATCAGGACCAAAATACGCCATCCTGTGCCCCGTTACGAACAATATGAATGAATGAGTGTATTCTCACATGTCCATTTTTTTGACAGATTATAAACTAAACATGTTCTTTGTCGTTTTTGATGAACACATGGATCAATAGGAAGCAATGGGGTCAGAAAAGGACGCAACAATGAACTGAGGTTAGAAAAAAAAAAAGGAAGTCATCATGTCCCTTTTTTGCCCGTTTTCACAGATCCCTCAAAAGACAAGTGTATGGGAGATCTGTGAAATCAGGTGTCCCATGGGTGCAAAGCCGTTGTGGAAAGGTCCCTTTTTTCAAGGTAACTTTACACGTTGGTCATCTGAATAGAGCCCTATATTTAGTAGCGGCTGTACTGTGCTCTTATAAAACATACAAGGTGCGGATTGACATAGACAATGAAGAAGCCGCAGGTTGCCTGAGCATCGCAGGCCCTTACAAAGGCAGGGGTGGAGAGAGTCGCAACCCCATTCTATGGCCCATCCTATACAAAGACCATCAATTACATGATCCCAGAGATATATTCTGGATGGAACGTAATGGGTTCATTTTGTGCTAGGATAAAACATACATCATGACAGAAGTAAAAGCTGTTCTGCTCGGGATCCATTGCTCCGGTATGCATCTATA
This sequence comes from Leptodactylus fuscus, assembly GCF_031893055.1. Lineage (NCBI taxonomy): Eukaryota > Metazoa > Chordata > Amphibia > Anura > Leptodactylidae > Leptodactylus > Leptodactylus fuscus. The sequence goes on along the minus strand of NC_134271.1, from coordinate 20,927,931 downwards.
GATACGGCTGAAGATCAAGGTCATCTTATGGAGAAACCTTAATTAAAATCTCCAACCCCGTATGTCATTGATTCTTCTGTCCGTCCTGCTCTTGAATATCATATGAAATAGAATATTATAAAAGCATCTCCGAATCCGATAATTATCCAGCGTATCAATATTTCTTAAATAGCTCTGTATAGCTGCCTTGTGTTTGAGGCCATATCTGCAGCTTAATGGTTATTGATCAGGAGAAACGAGAGCCGGAGTAAACAGCGAAACCTCCGAGACTCGGTAATAAGGTCTGTTACATGACGGTCATTCTACACAGGTCATAGTAGTCGTGCAAAGGTATAAAGATACAAATCGCTGAACTTTATCCTTATTAATGCTTTATGCATTGGACAAATATCGGATCTCATAGGAAATCTGGCACAATAAATACGGCGGGGCTGAGCACACTGATATATAGTTTTGCATACAAGATTCAATATAAAAGGGGTTGTCCAAGATAAAGGGTTTTTTTTTCCAAAGAGGCCGAAGAAGGTCAAAAAACAAACAAACAAGCAAAAAAAAAAAAAAAAACAAGAAGAGACAATCCATACTTACCTGTCCCCAGTCTCCAGTGTCTCTCACCATGGTCTAGTCCTGCCACTCCAGGGTCTTGTTTTGAAGTCATACATGACCACTAAGAAATGGACACGGGTGACGTATCAGGTGACGTCCCAGTTCTTTTAACTAGGGCGCTGACAGGCCTCAGTGGTCACGTGCGGCAAGGACTTTCCCCAAGACCTGACCGCAGTGGGAAATATCAAAGCACCAGGGACAGGACCCCAACATGTGCCACAACAAGTAATGCCCTTTTCTACAGTATAGCGCTCCTCACTGAGCTTTCAGTTCCTAAAAAAACGGTTATAAGTATTTTAAAACGGTAGGCTGGCATATGCAAATTTAACTTAACTAATCACCACAGGGGCGGAGAACAGCTTCATCTAGTCACGTAGTCATCATGCTGTGAGATGAAACACAACAGACTTCCAAACAAGACAGCATGGGTTGAGCACGTGGCCATGCGCCTTGTAAATCTCAGGGCTGCTTCCATGAAGGTTCATGGTAGAAGAAGTAGTTGGAGGACTCTCTAGAAAAGGACAACCCCTATAAACCTTCTACAGTATAGAGCGCTGCAGCAATATGCAGTTCCCTCACCAATTTTCCTTGTTCTCACGTCACACTTGGTTATTGCAATTTGCTGACAACAGAAAGGCGATCATGAATACACAAAGACTAAATCATTGGAAACCGTCACAGGCCAAATCCGGTGACAAAGTATTAGTTACTGCTTCTAGAACCTGTGGCCGATAACTTGTTACTTTAGGTTGAGTTCACACGGGGTGTTTTGGTCAGGATTTTGAGGCCGAATACGCCTCAAAATCCTGACCAAAAAGATGGCTCCCATTGAAATCAATGGGGGCCAGTCAGTTCTTTTTTTCCGGAAGCAGTTTGTTCCGACTCCCGGAAAAATAGAAGCAACATGCTCATTCTTCAGGCCGAGTCGCGAGACGAATCCGCCTGAAGACACTCTCGACTAGGCCCATTCACTTGGGCCTAATCCGGAGCAGAGTGCGTGACTGGATGCCAGTACACTGCCCCGGCATCCAGTCGCAGCTACCCGTATTTTGGACCGGAACCTGAGGCGGGTCCGCGTCAAATTCCAGTCCAAAATACCCCGTGTGAACCCGGCCGTACACACATGACCCAAGGGCTGGGTCTCTTGCAACCCTCAACAAGCATATTAGCCTTAGCCTGGGTATTCAGTTACCGGAAAACAAATAAAGGCACACTGTAGATCCACTAAACTAGAACAGGAACGCTTCTGGCGTTTCATAATGGGAACATTTTTGGTTTTCATGTATATTGTCAAAGTTAATTACAGCTTTTAGCGCAGTAAAATCAATGACAACTCTCAGACACAAGAATACTTTAGTACTTTTCACACCAAGCAAATATCAGACTATGGTATTTAATAATCCCATTGACCAGAAATTACATTTTTTTTTTTACAAAAGGCCTCTCTCCTGTACCGAGCCATCAGCTTTAACCTTATGTAATGACCTGGCAACTGATTTGTTACTTAACAAGAGCATTTAGCAAATTGTAATACATAAACTAACATTCGCTATTAATTCATGAACATGAGTGGCATCCAGGAGGTGCTCGAAAGTCATAAACAGCGATCGCGGCCGCTCTAATTCATTCCATAAAGCGAAAAACATAATTAGAATGTGAACGAGGCTCCGCATTACAGGGCTTGACTGAGGCACTAAGATGTTGGCCATGTTAATTAATATAAACAGGGACTTTAGTTCTATAGACGAATGCTGCAAAGAGAGAGGGGTGGAATTTGGAAAAGGGGACGTGGTCAATATGTCTCACTATAAACAAAGGACAACACAAAGCCAAACAGTCTCTGATAACAGGAGAGTCTCATCCTCACCACCCAAAATATGGAGTAAAGAAAGGACTGGTTATAGGTGTTATTCTATATATATTAAATGTAGGCGAAGTGGTTAAAAAAGTGGTCAGTATGTCCTTACTGAAGTAGGGACACAGACGTGGGATCCACCTTCTGACTTGACGTGGTGAGAAGTACAACCGCCCAACCTGCCCCTTTGGTTTTTTTCTATGTCTTTGGAAGCTTCTATGTCTTACAATACATAGCAAGCTGCAGAATACCGTTCAGTCTTATCTATCAAACCTCCCCTGAATGATTGACTTATGATTAAATCAAAATTATGCATTGTTCTGGTCACAAATCGACTTTTCAGGGCAGTCGTCGCAGATTGGCGAGAGAACATGCCAAAATGAAGAAGAAGTACGCACCCAGATGCCCGCTGCTTTCTATTGGTGACATTCAGGAGGAAGATTTGCTGGAAATTAAGAAAAGATTACAGTGGGCATGGAACTTTTTTTGGGTTCAATTATTGGATTCTGTTTCCAGGCTATAATAATAAATAAAGCTGTGGCCAACCACATAACCCACAAGTCAGTGTAATGTGGTTACTTGGATATGGTCAAATATAAGGCAAGTCACCTAGTTATGATGGTAAGCAATTTGGCAGCAGCTTCTTGAAGTGAAAACATTAGTCTTGGGGGCCTCAGACACATAGCAGATGTACGCTGAATTGATACGGCGCCACTACTCAAGGGAGTCACTAAAATCCCTCCCATGGCTTTCAGGATGGCTCTAGCCTAATGTTGGCCTGGCTCTCAGACTACCAAGGACTCTCCTGCTTCTGCTTGCGGACTACAAGTCCTCCACTTACGGTGTAACTGGGGAAAGGGAAGGCTTCCACCACCTTATAGACAGCAATGGAGACTCCTAACAGGTCCTTTAACACAGCGGCGAACTGAACCATACTTTACTGCCTGGTCTGACTCAATCAGATGTCTTACCTTACTGACGCTTTCCATAGACACAGCTTATATCACACAAACTGCAGCTGCATCTCCCCCTCCTCCCTATCATCTATTCCACTATTTTACATTAGACTTTTTTTTTCTTTTAGAAACTAAAGAGGTTCCTTAAAATTTATACATTCTGCGGGCAGACAAAGCGAGATGCGAAGGAGGAGGAAGATAAGGAAAGGTGAGGAAGATGCCACTTTTCCTTAATAAAATAGAATACAAAGCTTAATGTATCCACATAAACTACAGAAAAGCATTACAGATAATAAAGATATGACAACTAAGAGCCTCCATCTCACCATCAATATTTGTTAGGAGACGGTGGTATAAATAGTTTTAAGTGAGTTAGAACCTTGTTTAAAGTTTCTTAAGCTCTGCACATGTCACGCACTAGATGTATTCAGCGCCTGTCACTTTTATAGGTTTAATATTTATAAGCATGCCATAAAAATGAATCATGAGTCAGAAATTCCAAAAATATGACTATTATCTGATGTAATTCATTTTAGATGTGTTTACAGCGTTTCCCTGTGATATGTGGCCATTTCTCCTTCATGGTTTTAGAAGGAAAATAAAGGCTCCTCGAGGTCCAGTTATTAATACTGTAACTCCTTCACTGCCGGAAGAGATTAAGAACAGTCTATAGTGCAATCTATGGCCAAAATACAGGGACGTAAAGGAAGGTGCAAGTTTGAATATGAAATTAAAAAAAAAAAAAAAAAGTTTTCGTATATAGAGTACCTGTATCTTTATAAGAATGGCCCCTCATAATTAAAAATTATAGATAGATAGAAGATAGATAGATAGATAGATAGATAGATAGATAGATAGGAGATAGATAGATAGATAGATAGATAGATAGATAGGCGATAGATAGATAGGTACATAGATAGATAGGAGATAGATAGGAGAGAGATAGATAGATAGATAGATAGATAGATAGATAGATAGATAGATAGATAGATAGATAGATAGATAGGAGATAGATAGATAGGCGATAGATAGATAGATAGGAGATAGATAGATAGATAGATAAATAGATAGATAGATAGATAGATAGATAGATAGATAGATAGATAGATAGATAGGTACATAGATAGATTCAACATTATGGCCCAGAGGTGATTAAACGTTTACGTTAAATTCAGGGGTGTAGTTATAGGGGTCGCAGAGGGCAGATGCTACCAGCCCTGGATCCTGAGGGACCCCAAAAGTCTATCTGAAATGTAATATATAGTATACCACTAATGTAAATGACACAATTTAGGGGCTCCATTATCAATTTTGCATCAGGGGCCAAGAGCTTAGGGAGCGTTCACACTACCGTCGGTGTCCGACATGTAGTGTCCGCTCAAAATCTGTCACGGACACTAGGAGCGGACACTAGCTGTGTCCGTGACACCTGTCATTCATTGGAATGGGCATGCAGGGTTTTTCTGTCCGCTTGAGAAGTCGGACATCTTCTCTTGCGGACAGAGAAGGACGGGCACGGAGTGCAAAAGAACGCACCCGATGCCCATTCAAGTGAATGACAGGTGTCACGGACACATCTAGTGTCCGCTCCTAGTGTCCGTGACAGATTTTGAGCGGACACTAGAAGCGGACACTACATGTCGGACACCGACGGTAGTGTGAACGCCCCCTTAAAGTTACACCTCTGTTCAAGTTCAAGACCAGAGACATTAAAGAGTTCCCCCATTTATAAAACCACTTTTCATAAATGTGAATCTCAGAAACTGTGTAATACATCTATCTTATTAAGGCAATCTTATTCCTCCTCCACTTATTAAGCTGTTGATCTCCTTGTCTTCACTTCATCAGTTTGTTTACATAGAGTCCTGGCCGTATCCAGCTCACATGCAGCGCTCTTTGGCAAGGCGGGGGCAGATATGTGATTTATAGCACTGTATACTGTGCACTGGTAGAGTTATCTCTTAAAGCAGTGGCTCCCTCACTCACATAGTAGCAGAGTATAGCAGCTGCAGCTATTTGTGTGTTTTTTCCAGCAGCCTCCTCCTCCGTCCTTCTATATAGACCATATGCAAAAAGTAACTCCGATTGATAAATGGGAAGGAATCATATTTGTTTAATAAGATAAATTTATAACTATTTTCTACTCACATGTACTGTGCATTTATGAAAGGTCGTATTATAATTGGAGGTATGCTTTAAAGCGGTTTTGCAAAATTTTAAAATGGTGACCTATACAGAGAACAGATTATCAAGATCAGATCTGACCCCCACCCCCCTGAAGATCAGCTGACTGAAGGGACCAAAGTACTCAGATGAGCAGCCTTTTCATAAGGACTGTGACGTCAGATCCACATGGCTCTTCTACAGCCAAGTCCCATTTAATACAATCAAATTTTGCTGCAATATCGGCCATAGCCACTATAAAATACAACACACTGTGACGGGTTCACTTAGTTGATCAACAGGAATCCCAAGACTTGGAACCGACCTATTTGTTATTGATAACCTATCCTAAGAATAAGGGGTTAGCGAAAACCACAAGGATGCCAGTAATCAGAAGAACAGAATAGAGCCCAAGTGCACGCACACCATTACAAGATGGTATACTCTTCTATATTCATTAACCCCATTCCTAATTACATCCTGGAAAAAAGATTTGAATATTCCCCAGAGGAGCGAAAATGGCTTGTAAGTCTCCATACACCTGCAAAGGTGCACTCTCCTTAAAGGGGCTCTATCACTGGGAAAAGTCATTTTTAACTAATCATATCCTTGCATAGTCTTTAGAAAGTCTATTCCACACCTACCTTTAGTATGTAGATTGCCTCAGTGGTTTCTGAATAAGTCTGTTTTTATTCATATGCTAATGAGCTTCCAGCCAGCACAGGAAGTTCCCAGCAGCACTGGTCCCTGCTATTATCTCCTATGTGTGTGCAAACAGGAAGCTGAATAATCAGCAGCAGCAGCCTCCCATAGGAAACAATAGCAAAGGGGGTGCACGGTGCATCGTGCACCAGTATAATTAGCATATGAATAAAAATTGACTTATTCAGAAACCACTGAGGCAATCTACATACTAAAGGTAGGTGTGGAATAGCCTTTCTAAAGCCTATGCAAGGATGTGATTAGTTAAAAATGACTTTTCCCAGTGATAGAGCCCCTTTAAAGAGTTCTCTTAGTCCCTGACCCTGGAATCATAGTCTTGCATCTGTACTACTGCTCCATACACAGGGAACCCTGGTCTTGTAGTTGATGGAGGTCCTAAGGGACAGACCAGTATTCCCCGACCTGTGGATAGGAGGTAACTTGTCATTCACATAGTGCGGAGCTCGCTTAATAAGAATGTGAATGGCTATGTCTTGCAAACAGCATAAAACTTTCAACACGTTACAATAAAAACGCAGCGCCCGTCAGTCAAATTAATAACTGCAAACTACATCATGGAAACTCCTGCAGTGCAGTGTGAACAGAGCCTTGCTTTTACATAAGAAATGAAAAACTTGGCAAATCCTATTTAGAATGTCACTATTAAGCAGATTTTAAAGGGGATGTCGACGAGGTAAAATTTCATAGAAAAGGGGCGCAACAGAAAAAAAAAATAAAAAAAAAAAAGTTAAAAACTATGATAATGAAATTAAAAATCCAGAAATGATCCCTAAGATGATGACTGGCTGGTGAAAGGGGTAACCTCTTAGGCTGAGTTCACACGGGGTATTTTGGTCAGAATTTTTAGGCCGTATCTGCCTCAAAATCCTGACCAAAAAGATGGCTCCCATTGTAATCAATGGGAGCCGGTCAGGTCTTTTTTCCGGGATCGGTTTGTTCCGGCTCACAAAAAAACCCCAGACATGCTCATTCTTCGAACGGAGTCACCTCATGATTCATTTGGGCCTAATCCGGAGCGGACTGCCTCCGCCTCAGGTTACGGACAAAAAAAGACCCCGTGTGAACCCAGCCTTAGAATTTATGTATGGCATTGGAACGACAGAGGAATATTGCTTATGTACCTCTTTTTAACCCATTGTGTTTCATTGTCTTTCTAAGTCATGTATTTCTCCTCCGTACCGGCATATAGGATGCCACTAATAAACTATCCAAGGAATCTACAACTGCCCCTTGATGAAAATCTCCAAAGATCCTTGAAAATCTCTTCTCTCTACATGGTTCTTGGCATCCCCCGATGTATCAAACACCAAATAAGTACAGTATCTTCAGTACATAATGGGATGAGTGGCAGGCCTTGCTGCTAGAGACCTTGTACCAGGTTGGAGATCCCTATAATTTAAAGCTCCGCTATCTTTACTCTGTTATTCTGTGAGCGTTTCCTTCACCTCAGGTAATTGTAGAATAAATTAATCAGCCTTCATCAAATATACATGATAGAACTACCGCTAAGTCCTTTCTAACATCAGAATGATCCTTTTATAGAGTAAGCCGGAGTTTGTTTAATACCGCCATTCCATGGCTTATGAATCATGAATTATTTTCCACTGAGAATTACTTCTGAGGGTGGTTTACACTTGTGAACTAAACAAACAGCTTAGTGTGAACATACACCTTTCCTTACCATGTCACTTTTACATACAATATTCTGTGCTGCCGAATTCCTTTATATATTTTATAGCAAGACTGGCTCGGTTTTAATGAACTGAAAATCTCCACTATAGTAGAGAAATACAATGATTAAATGCTGACAGCCACCACTAGGGGGAGTTACTGCATACACTTATACATTGATCTCATAAGAGCGGTATGTCACAGCCTCCTAATACTAATGTGTAATTAAAGGGGTTGCCCATTTTCAGAACAATTTTTGAGAGATTGTTTGTATAATAAAAAGTTGTACAATTTTGTAATATACTTTCTGTATCAATTGATCACAGTTTTCCAGGTCTCTAAGGGCTGATATATATTCTACTTAATTTCAGTAGGTAGAAATTAGTCCATGGTCATGTGATATACGGTCCATGGTCATGTGATGAACATACAGGTGAACAGCTCAATATACCGTCAGAGCACAGTAATCAGACATCTGTGTGGTAACAAGCTATGCACTTGTGTGTCCATCACATGACCATGGACCGTACATCACATGACCATGGACTGTACATCACATGACCATGGACTGTATATATCACATGGCCATACACCGTATATCACATGACCATGGACTGTATATCACATGACCATAGACTGTATATCACATGACCATGGACTGTATATCACATAACCATGGACTGTACATCACATGACCATGGACTGTACATTACAAGACCATGGACTGTATATCACATGGCCATAGACTGTATATCACATGACCATGGACTGTACATCACATGACCATGGACTGTACATCACATGACCATGGACTGTACATCACATGACCATGGACTGTATATATCACATGACCATAGACCGTATATCACATGACCATGGACTGTATATCACATGACCATGGACTGTATATCCCATTGAATTCAATGGGTTCCATTTTCTGCGAGCGGTTTGTTCCTACTTGCGGAAAAAAGAAGCGACAAGCCCTTTGTTCGAGTGGATTCCGCAGCTGATTCAGCCATGGATGTCCTTGACGGGACACTCTCCTGACTAGGCCCATTCATTTGGGCGTAATCCGGAGCTGAATGCCGTGACTGGATGCCAGTGTACTGTATACACTGCACCGGCATCCACTCATAGCTAGCCATTTCTTGGACCGGATTCTGAGGTGGCCTCCGTGTCAAAATCCGGTCCATAAAACCCATGTGTGGGTCGTGAAGGCATAGTTGGGATTGGCTTAATTATTTTTTAATTAGAATTAATTTAATGTATAATTAATTACATACTTTATAGCATATTTACTTTCACAGGTATTCAGTCACTAGCTTTTTAACGAATTAGAGGAGTTTCTGTTTCTGGATGATCATGACTGTCTGTCATTTGTCAGCGTCGGTGGTTTGGTCTATTGACCCCACAGGCCTGTCCATAATGGTCACCCACAAATATATAAGTGCACCTACCAAGCACTGGGAGTTGTATAGTAAGGTAAAATCATCTTACAGACTCCGACACTTCATACCTTGCAGCTATTGCCAAACATCTTGTGAAGTGAATAATCTCTTCTACGCACCAATCCCAAGATCCAAGCACAGAGTTAGGAGGTATCCGCTACTTACCCATCTATTTCTAGCCGCACATTGTGCTCGAGTAATAACTAGCTTGTCACTTAAAGAACCACTTAAGCCGCGATATTCACCTGGAATCTGTGCAGAAATGTATTTCCAAATCTTCCCAAATTTAGCCACAATTATTTCCCAGTCCCCGTGAAGATCGGACACATCTCCACAACAAGTGAATTACGACTGCGTCATCCTACGAACATTTTGGAAGCTTAGAGGTTTTCTCTTTTACCCGCTTTACTCCTAAAATTTGGGAGTGTTTTAAAGCCTATGAATTATACAAAATTAGATCAAATGGAAAAGAAACACACACAAAAAAAAGACTTAGAAATTGCAATAAAACGTATCTCATTGTGCGGGAGAATTGTAGGGTATATTTTGATTTTTATCACATACAAATGTGTCTTTCGAGTCCATTCTTTTAAGGATATTCTGTGATTAGCAAAGTAACTTTTCCTTCGTGATGGTTGAATCTAAAAACTACAATATTTCACACTTATAGTTACATCGAAATGTTTTTGCCATTGGGATGAGTTCTCTTTTCTCCACTTGGTTTGGAGTGGAGTTGGGACGAGTTAGTTGACGCCATTCACCAGGCTGTGTGTAAGGCTAATTTTAGGCGTCAGTAAGGCAGGACAACCTCTCCGACCACCGGATTGACATCTCTTTCCGTGATTAGAACCTATTAAGGCTACGCATCGAGCCTCCATTTTCTTGTGGCTCCTCTTCCGCCCCACTGACTCAGTACATTGTGGGCAGGCGAAAGGAGATTTTACTGCATGATTGATCGCCATCAATATAGATTTGTCCCAGTGTATTTTTAACTTAGTGAATCTTCTAAATTTAACCAGTCAGTTCCTGAGACATAAAATATACACAGTATGTTATTCTCATAAGAATCCGGAGTGGCAACAGCCAAAGAAGTCTATCAATGTGTAATGGACATCCCCGTCTAGTATCTCTTTACAAAAAATTAGCTAAAAAATGTATCAAATCCATTTCCCAATGCTTTCCCATTTAACCCCTGTAATGGTTAACCCTGCCCCCTTCTTGAGTCATCTGGTTTGCCCAAAAAGTAACCCATGTGCTTGGCAGACAGGACATTGGGAAGCTCTGTGTTGTTCCTTTCACATGATAGACAGTATTCGCTCTAAGCAAAGCAACAGACTAATGAGGTCATTGAGCCCATTATAGAGAAAGTTGTCTAGAGGTGGGTGGAGGGGGCTTTCAACGTTATCATTTCCGAATTGCTCAGTTCAGAGGGACAAGTGGCGACAGCAGAGTTTAGTGCCAGAATATGAAACACATATCTACGGCTAAGACTCTTCTATGTCATCCATAGGAGCTTTCACAATTCTATTTTTTTTTGAGAGTGGACAAACCCCATGTCTGTTGAAATTGCAGATGAAAAAAAATTCCTGCAAGCGCAAGTTTTTTGTCTGGCATAGCAAAGAAAACAACAGATACCTGTTGGACCATATTACAGTCAATGGGGTCTCTCAGGCTGCATTATAGTCAATCATTAAGACGGATCCTCCTTCATTGTTTAAAGGGATTCTAGTATCAAAACCACATTTTTTTCTCGTTCACACGTAGGAATAGCCTTAAGAAAGGCTATTATTCTCCTACCTTTAGATGTCTTCTCCACGCCGCCATTCGGTAGAAATACCGCTTTTCATCTGTATGCAAATGAGTTCTGTCACAGCACTGGGGGCAGTCCCAATGCTGCGAGAGAAATCTCCAGCGCCACCTCCATCTTCTTTAGGAACGGCCTCTCTGCGAGTCTTTTTCCGGAGCTGGGTTCAAACTTCTACGCAGTCGGCTCTGCCATCGGGCCTTGGGCAAAGCCGACTGCACATGCCCACAGGCCACAATAAGATGGCCGCTTACACTAGCTTACTGTGTAAGTGGTTGCAAGAAAATGGCCGGTCACACAGCTTACTGTGTAAGCAGCCATTTTTCTTGCGGCCGTGGGCATGCGCAGTCGGCTCTGCCCAAGGCCTAGAAGATTGAAACCCAGGATGGAAGAAGACATAGGGAGAGGCCGTTCCAGAAGAAGATGGAGGCATCGCTGGAGATTTCTCTCGCAACATTGGGGACGCCCCCAGTGCTGTTTGAGCACTGGGGACCGCCCCCAGTGCTGTGAGAAAACTCATTTGCATACCGATGAAAACTGGGATTTCTTCTGAAACGCGGCGCGGAGAAGACATCCAAAGGTAGGAGAAGAATAGCATTTCTTAAGGCTATTCCTACGTGTGATCGAGAAAAAAATGTGATTTTAATGATAGAATCCCTTTAAACCATTCTTCTATTCCTACGACGGACCAGAAGAACGGATTACACAACTCCAACCTAAGATCGTTCCCTCTTTGCAATGACGGCCCCATCGCGCCCTTTCTCCTTCCAAATGTTTTTGTTTAAACAGAATGCAGAATTTTCTTGCAGGATTTCTGAGATTTTAGTAAATTCCTTTGAGATTCTGGAGAGGTTAGTCGAGTACTCCGCTTCCAAGTTTACTTTTAAGTGAATGATGAATTCTATTTCTTGGATATTTTTTAATGGCATCTCAAGAAGATATTTTACTCCATAGAAAACTCATTAAGATATGTGGTAAGATGAACTACCACTGGTGCGTGGTAGAAATACTGCTGCGGCGTAACCCTTTTAGAGGAACACTAAATCTGGAAATAAAAGCTAAAAGTAAACAAGAAATACACTGTAGTGTTCTTCACTGTTTGTTAGTCCGCAGCTATTTCTAAATGAAACTGTAGTCTTATAGAAATCCTACAGAGAACAAAAGGGCTAATCTCCTGCTGGCCTGCTCCATCATCACCTGGAGATGGACTAAAAGTGTTTGACTTAGACCTTTCCTTCACCTCCATTTTCAATCACTCGCACGTTCATGTCACCTCCACCTCAAAAACATCTCCAGAACACACCCTTTCCTTACCAGAGATACACTAAAGACACTTATTGTCTCTCTGATTCATTCTCGCCTTGACTGCTGTAACTCCTTACTAATCGGTCTTCCCCTCACTAAACTCTCCCCTCTACAATCTATTCTGAATGCAGCGGCCAGGCTCATCTATCAGGCTAGACGCTGCAGCGATACCTCGGGTCTGTGCCAGTCATTACACTGGCTGCCTATTCATTATAGAATAAAATATAAAGTTATCCCCCTCATCCACAAGGCTCTCCATAAAGCCGCACCTCCATACATTTCCTCCCTCATCTCTGTCTACCGCCCAACCCGTGCTCTCCGTTCACTCAATGACCTAACACTTACATCCTCTATTATCAGAACCTCCCACGCTCGTATACAAGACTTCTCCCGAGCTGCACCACTTCTCTGGAATGCTCTACCCCGGACAATCAGATTAATTCCCAATTTCTACAGCTTCAAACGCAAACTAAAGACACATCTTATCAGACAAGCCTATCACAATTCCTAATGTACCATAACTAGAAGTCATAAAATGAACCCTCCTCTGTTCCGGCTCCCACATTACGTTTCAGGCTAACTTCATATATCCAGGCACCCTATGCACGTTAAAGGATACGACTAGTAACGGCTCATACAGTTTTATGTTTGTGTAATGACAGTCACCTCTATTACAAAATTGTCTGACTCCCGTATAAGCAATGCCGCCCCTGCTACCTCGTGTGTCATCCCCTCTACCTCATAGATTGTAAGCTCTTGCGAGCAGGGTTCTGTACCTGAACCCTACAAATTGTACAGCGCCGTGGAATATGTTGGAGCTACATAAATAAAATTATTATTATAATAAGGAGTGAGGCATAGAGAAGGGGCGGGGCATAACAATATGTCTGTCCTACTGCAGACAGGGCACAATAGGGAGGCTCCTGCTCCAGCCAGTTGTCTAAGGCTTCATACACATGAGTGTGGAGCCTGAGGGAGTTTCTGATGACGCCAAAGTGTTTACATGTTTCATTCCGTTATTTATAGAGATCCTATAAAATATTGGAACAGTATGGAGCATTGCAACACCCTTGGACCCCATTATAGTCCATGGGGTCCACAGGTTTTCTTAGGTAACCACTTTTTATGCAGATAGTTTTCCGTTGGGGGGTTCCCAAGCTGACTCCCCAAACGCAGACGTGAACCAGGCCTTAGGATGAGGCACAAATGTGCCAACTCATATGCGTCCTATGAGAAGTGTCGCTGGTGTCACCATGTCATATAATGCTGCAACATAAACACTTTATGTGCACAGTAATACAGTCCAGGTGGACACTTTCACAACAAAAGCAGATTTTATTTTAAAGCACTTGGCGTTACGATATTTCTCCGTGTACGGTCACACATGGATTGTCTGAAATAATATCTCTTATAGGACAGACCGATGCTTTCACAGGATCTCCCCGATTACTTTGTATCCAGTATTAAATACATTGACAAACTTATGCTTAAATTCTCTTTTTTGGTGAACTAAAAACCGGCTGAGTTTTGCTCTTGCATCACCATCGGGGAGCGCATTTTTCTGGCCTAAAGCTGGATGACTTACTACGGATATCAGAGTCATACGGGGATAATTGGAGCCATTTGCCGAGGTTTTCCACAATATAAGCTCACAAGACTCTGTTTACCCAACTTCAAGCAGGTGCGCTGAAAGTTTAGTGGATGAATATATGCAAATGACATGCGCACCTGTTAAATATTGAGGTTTTCTTGTCGCAAAGCAGAAGCTAACTGCACAGTGATAGCGTAATTACGGCGGCGGCGCGAATTGTACCCAACGCTCTCGTACCTTTCCATATTAAAGAACCCACACTGCCGCGCTGTAACCTCTCTCCCTCTCTAATCTATATATTTACGTACTTTGAGCTTTAATTGCTTTAATTATATTCCTCAATATTTAGAGTCTTAGTCTTCGGCTCCATTCACAGGTGCCTTACCTCAGTGTGGAGCGTCTTCCCGTATCCCGCAGATCTTCTCTCCGTCTCCAGACGGTCATGTTATGTCCAAAGCCTACAGGTACTTTATATTTATTACTAGATTTTCCTATGAGACTTGGCTCCTCTAGGTAAACAAGAAGCAAATGTTAAAGGTGACTGAGCCACAATCCATCACGATTTATTAAATCTTCAGAGGGACTTGGGTTGGAAACAGATTACTGGATCATGAAGTGATTTAGTAGTCGGCTGTGTCATGCAGCTGGCCACATGTGAAGGCTTAGGCTCATAAGCGCCAATGTTACAGCAGGCAGAAGACAAAAGAAATATACAAGGAAAACGTTACATAAGATCTGTGCTTAGCTCTACTTAACCCTCAAGGTGACACAGATTTGTGCTAATGCACAAGTTTCATGTCCCAATATGGTCTCATGAAGCATCGCATATTATATGTACTGTAAACTATACCGGATATGATCCACAAATCGCACTTAGATGCAAAAGTAGTAGTGATCTTGCATGGGGTGTCACCTTTATAAAAGGGCAAAGCTGAATATAGTCAGACGGTCAGGCCCTGAATGTTACTGAAACCCAGAATGTTACTGGTTTGATCAAAACCAATTGTGCCATGTTTATTTATGCCATTTAGGGTTCGCTAGTCTCACACCTAATATCGGTGCTAAATACATGGCAGCCACTCTACTGTCTGAGCCACAGACTCCATTATTGTCAGTGGGAGGTTTTTCTCTTAACAAACTACAACAGTAACCAACAATGTCCAAGTTTAGTCAGAGAAAAACCTCCCCTGATAAAATAGGAGGCAGCGGATCATGTAGTAAGAATGGCCGCCATGTATACATCATCGTCCCACCTAAGGGAAATATAAGCAAAATGAAACTTTACATATATCAGGAAATACCCCGACAACCTCCTCATTACTATTTACTGCATTGAGGTGACGTCACAGAGCAGTGGGAGGAGCCAGCAGCCGGTTGAAAGTGAATATTGAATGGGTAAGGGGGCCTGAAAAAATGAGAGACCCCCTGAGAAAGCCAGATTATCTTGACACCACCTACTTATTTTAGTTTCTGTTTTTGGGAAACCAAAATGGAGAGTTGTAGTATTACAACCAATTTTATTGTCACACACTAACAAGGAGGGCCTATCTGAAAAGAGGGAAGTCATGGAAGTCATCTAAAGAAGAGTGGTGGGATGTCCTGGAAATTAAAACACTGTGTGTGTGTGTGTGTGTGTGTGTGTGTGTGTGTGTGTGTGTGTGTGTGTGTGTGTCATCGTGTACCTGCTGAACCTGTGGACCCAGCCCTTGGTCCTCTTTCACTAGCATATTGCCCAATGCCATGCAGTTAGAGGCCCAACTCTCTGGGGGACGCACAGATCCACACTCAATGTGTATATATATATATATATATATATATATATATATATATATATATATATATATATATATATATATATATATATATATATATACACACACACACACATATAGGGACCTCTTAACTTGCTGTGGTGCCTTAGGTTTTCGGCAGAAGATTCCTTGCTAATTCACATAGTGACAGTGGGAAACACGGGTCAGAATTTAATGCTGGCAGAGGAAGGCTTTCTCCACGTAATAGGAAAATGTAGGGGCGCGGTACACAGCACTCTAATATACAGTACTATGCCAAGAATGGATCAGTAGCATCCAAATACCGATCAGCCAGACCAAAATATATAAGTTCTGTTCATTGAAAGAAACAAGAACTACTTCACAGAAAGGAGAGTCTTCAATCTGTAATACACAGTCAACACCGAGTCGCTAGTACTGGTCTCAATGGACGACTAACAGTCTGTAACCAATTTCCAAAGAAACCCGGCCAAACACTTGGCATGGTCTAAGTAAATCCACAGTAAATCCAGTATACTAATGCCTCCAATTTTGAGATTAATGGCAACAATAGAAAGGTTTAGACAAAGAGACAAACAGAAGAGCGATACCAAAATGTATATTAAAGTCATCACTAAAACAAGGCGAATCCTCAAGCCATGGGGGAGGGGGTTGTCTGGTTGGTTGGACACCAGAAGCAAACAGACTACATGATTGGAATGAAGAGTTTCTACACCAACATGGAGCGGCTTCTTTACTGTAAGAGCAGTAAGATTTGGAACTTGCTGCCAGACGACGTTATACATACAGAGGGGACTGGATAAACGTCTTTGTTATACCTTCTGATTTCCCGGCTGGATGTCTGTGGTCAAATTTATTACCCCTGCCCTTTGGCCTCATGTGCTGTATGATAGACCGGAGGGACCTCTGAACAGCAGACCTTTGCAGGGTATAGCTGTGGGCTGCCCACCGACCAGACATAGGGCAGGGCATAACTAAAAACAAACTTGGACCCCTGCATAACCCATATAAAAGTCTTTAGTCGTCTTTGATTCTTTGTGTCATTCGCCGTCCTCACAAGCCCTGTACCAGGCATACCGCATTGCATCAGTTTAGCCCGGAGTGTTCCTTTAACGTCTATGCTTACTTTTCTGGAATGTCACTCCTACAGAAGTCATCTAGTGGGATAAGCATTTTTCTAATTGGGTGAAAATTAGATTTAGTTAGGGTTGATTTGCGCTGGATATGAAAACCTTGTGATTAAACTGCAGCAAAATTGAAAGCAACTAAATCCCAGTCAACATCCAAAGTACACAGCTCATCATCCAGAAATGCAGCAAAGCGTCACGTTCTAATAAGAAAAGAAGGAGAATTTAAGATTACCTTGTGACAGCATTGATCACGGTTATTTGGATAAGTGAGGAGATGGGACGTCATCCCATCCCAGCATCCAGTATGGAGGGCTGCATGCGCTGTGAAGGCGGCAGGATTCAGGCTGCGTTCAATCCCTTAGATCTGTCTTACTTACGTACATTATTTTCTTATGCCCTGTTCACATCAGCGTTTGGATTCCATCTGCATGGGGACGCAAGTGCAAAGAGCTGTGCTATAAAAGCGCACAAACCCCATAGACTATAATGGGATCCGTGTGCTTCCCACCAGATTACCGCAGGGATCGTGCGGACAGGAAAGTAGTTCACCATCTACTTTCCTGTCCGCATGATTCATGCAGGCATCGCACGGCAAGCACACGGACCCCATTATAGTCTATGGGGTCCTTGTGCTTTTATAGCACAGTGCTTGCAATTGTGTTTGTTTTCTGTTCGGGGGAGTGGGGTTGGGGGGGCGGGGGTCTCCATGCGGACTCTCCCTGGACAGAATACAAAAGCAGATGTGAGCGAACCCTTAGAATGAGGAGGCTAGTAGAATTTAGTGTTGTATTGTCTTAATATATGGCAGCCTCTCCGCCGTGAAAGTTTTTTTGCACGGTCCTGCATGTCCGACTTTGTGTCTGCGCAAAAAAGACAGTTTCACAGCAGAGAGGCTGCCTAGGGACACCGGCGCTTCTCTTTAAAAACCCATTGAAATGAATTGGTTTTTAAACTGACCGCTGGCAAGCCGTCCCCGAGCCGTTTTGCCTGGCTTTTCAATGGACTCACAAAGGGCGGACAGTGACGCTAGTGTGAATGCTCCCCGAAATGCAATGACTCTGTTCAGTCACCACACACTATAGAGCTGTCTGCTTCTTGCTCCATTCTCTGTTTATTGGCTGCTGATCTATGGGGGTGTCAGATTATCAAAAGCAGATTGGTGATGGTCTATTATTAGGAAAGGTCATCAATATTTTAGCCCCGAAATTTTTCTTTTTCTTTCGTTAAATTTTCTGCAACAAAAGCCATATATCCCTTCCTCTGCTAAACCTGTGATTATGTAGATATATAATGCCATGTCTATCATCACCTGACCTGCAATGAAGCATGGCTGCCCTGCCACGTAACCCTGTGTACAGGTAAAAGCATCAGATCCATCACTATATACGGTATATACGGTATCACCTCCAGCACGTTGTGTTACTGATGCTTATACTTTGTTCACTCTCTTCTCCATCTCCCATTTAGTATCTCAGCGCCGCTTCTGTCCCAAATGTTTCGGCAGCTCATTTTCTCTGAGTTCTAGTAAGATGGGCATGCTGCTTCTCACAGGACAGTCACAGAGACTCCTGTCAGCATTTTGGCTGAGGCCCTATAGCCTGCGGAGAGACAGCTGTTAAAACACAGAGCATGTAGTGAGACGGGAACAAGTAAACACCACGCGTAGTGGCACAGGGGGGACACGGGGGATCCTGATGTTCCCATTGTCTGAATTATACTTTATGTATTTTGAAGAAGGTTTGCTGCACCCAGTATTAATGGCAGCAGATCTAAAGAGGACACGGACGCACGGCTATTGCCATTTTATCTGAATTTAAGGTCTGTTTCCATCACTTGCATCATTCACTATTATGCTAGATGTGAGCAGTAGTAGACTAAGGCTGTCCCAACGCTCGATCAGATGACAGCGAGCTCTCCCAGTCTCCCCATGAACATACACACGTTTCTCAGTATAAAGGGGAGAAAGCCACAGCCAGACATTGCCTAAGAATGAAAGGATCAGATACTTCAAATCCAACAACCTGATCTTCATCTGCCGTTACAAAGCCCTGCATACATACACTTAGTCTATCCTGACAAAATTGGCCGATTCAACCAATATTAATCTAATGTGTATGGTCAGCTTAAAGGGGATCTCCAGGACTAGGATACTGATCACCTCCCCATAGGATAGGTCGTCAGTATCAGAGGGAGAGGGATCCAACACATGGATCACCCACAGCTCAGCTGACTGAAAGAGCTGCAACACTTGGAAAAGTGCTATGGCCTCTTCTCTGCTTATTAAATATAGCACCACATATGGCATAGTGGCTGTGCTTGGTATTGCAGGTCAGGAACATACATTTGAATTGGACCAAAATTACATCATGGCCATGTGACCTATGGATGTGACGTCACTGGCATGAGAAGAGTAAATGGAGATCTACCAAGCGCTGCAAGGTCTTCAAAGAGTTAATCAGCAACGGTCTGGGTTGTTATGTGGATACAATATGGATGGCCTCTTCTAAGGATAGCTCATAGATATAGTCGTGGGGACCCCTTTAAAAGTTTAAAACCTCTAACGCTCCTCTAATATGGAGTCCTATACCCTCGGTGCATTTCTATACACATTGCCTAAAAGGTAGACTAGCACTAGACAGTCTAAAACATCACCAGACTTTCCAAAATGTCTGATGCTGAAATCTGCCATACCTTTAGGCCTTCTAGTCTAACTTTACACCGCTTATTAGTTGGCCTCCTTTCCCCCAAAAAAAATAAAAAAATCAGCACAAAAATTTGGAGAAATGGCTGAATTTTTGTTGTCATCTGTCACAGATTAGCATACAACAAGCTCTTCACAACAAGCTTCATCTACGACAGGAGCCACACAAAGTTTTTTTTTTTGGTACAAATTACACCAGATTTCTGGATATGATATTCTAGAAGCAACGCTCCTAACGTACAATACCTCTGTATATACCGAGTCTCTTTGTTTCTCTTCATTTTCTTGTAGCCGCTTACACAGCTTACTGAGTAAGCGGCCATTTCCTTGTGGCCCAGACATGCACAGTCGGCTCTGCCCGAGGCCTAGAAGATTGAAACCCAGGATGGAAGAAGACACAGGGAGAGAGGCTTTCCAGAAGAAGCTGGATGTCGGCGCTGGAGATTTCTCTCACAGCATTGGGGACGCCCCCAGTGCTGCAAGGAAATGCATTTGCAGACCGAAAAAAACCCGGATTTCTACCAAACGGCGGCGCGGAGAAGACATCTAAAGGTAGGAGGAGAATAGCCTTTCTTAAGGCTATTCTTACGTGTTAGTCAGAAAAAAAAGGGTATCCAATGATAGGACCCCTTTAACGTACAACACCACTTGCATATTTCAGGCATCCGGCCAAGAGTCTGATATGTGTATAATTGTATTTTGCATGTCCGGCTGACAATATCAACAAAATTAGTGTAAAACAACAATTCTGATCACCAAGGGAATGAACTCCTCATCTGAATATTTGCCTACCCAATCTGTGACTAAGGTAGAAAGTCCTGCTGATGTTTTCCGCAGATGCTAGGCATGATCTGCATCTGGAGTTAGTAATTTAGAGGAGAGATTTTTAATGTATGCTCTGCATTCTGGCATTTAGCAACAGAAAAAAAACAACGTGTACCCACAGCAGGATAATTGGGAAAAACATTCATCCCAGCGGATCACAAGATTTTTGCATTCCAAGTTTACCTTTACAAGAAAATGCCTCCTGTCTAATAGTTAGACAGTGTAAACTTCGAGAAGAAAGTCTAAAAATGTGCCATGGCTGATGCTGGAGGATACATCTTGTGTATCTTTACACTGTCTAGTCCAGGGTTCAGCAACTCCAGCACCTGTGACAGCGTTGGCACCTTAGGCACATTTACTCGGCACAGGCTCGCTCTGATACTTAAAACCCTAGTGTGCCCGCATGTGACACTGTTGGGGAAAATATGAGGCGTCGTGTCTGGGTTGTGAGCTAGCCTAGTCAGAAGGAGACAATTGCCTGTGCAATTTATTTTTGTACCTTGAAGCAAGTGCAAAAGTATAATATAGCAGCTGAACACTCTAAGGGTATGTTCACACAGAGTTTTTTGCAGGTGGATCCGCCTCAAAATCCGCCTGCAAAAATGGCTCCCATTGACTTCAAAATGGCTCCCATTGACCCATCGCGGCTTGCCGCACCAAAAAACCATGAACGAGCCCTAAAGTGTGTGCTTGTTTCTGCAAACTCTGATTTAGGCTAAAGCCCCATGTAGCGGGCTGCAGCAACTAAGTGCTGAGGAAAAAAACCGTGGCAGCAACGCATCACTTTTTTCCTGCATCGCTTTTCACAGAAGGTACACAAAGATTTCCTCTGTCGACTTTCTGCTTCCATTACTCCTATAGGGAAAACTGCAAGCATTTCCATAGATCTAATTGACATGCTACAATTTTCAAAAATGTAACGTTGCGGCGTTTGCCACGATTTCAGCCATATGGAGCCCCAGCCTTATATAAATTTATTCAACAAAAAGACTGGGTTATGTGTTAAACTATAGACCACTGTGGTCTATAGCTATGAGTAAGGAGCCCTGTCTGTTTGCACCGAAACGCGTAGGCTTATGTGTAATTTTTTTTCATGGATCCGTGGTTTGTTTGTTTTTTCTTCTTTTTTTTTTTATGATTTGGATTAAAAGTTACATTTTATTTTATTTTTTTTGTGATGCTGGAATTTTATTTTAATTATTATCGAGATACTATAGCCTGTGATATACAGAAGTGCCACATCTCCTTCTTAGTTTCTTCACGAAACCAAACCTTTTTGAAATGAAGATGATTGTTCAGGGTCACATGTAGTGCATGAACAGGTCTGGTTGTGTGGACACCGGCAGAGAGACGGGACCACAGAGTTACAGTGTATCTCCTAAATATATAAAGGATTGGGGCAGCTACACAAAATGTATAAAGATGAGTCCGTCTTTGTCTTACCTCTTGGCTGGACATGGTTAGATAAGTCTATAGAACTTTTATTTCCCACAACCCTCCCCTTGAGACATGTCTTTTCCACCCTACTATGTAATGAATGTATGTCACAAGATGACAAGCTCTTTAAAGGGATCCTATCATTCGGACCACATTTTTTCTAAGTACCACGTCGGAATAACATTAAGAAAGACTATTCTTCTACGTTTCGTTGTCTTCTCTGTGCCGCCGTTCACCTACAATCCCAGTTCTTGTCGGTGTGTAAATTAGCTCTCTCGCAGCACTGGGGGTGGGCCCCAGTGCTCAGACAGCAATGGGGGTGGCCCCAATGCTATGAGAGAACTCTCTCCAGCGCCGCCTCCATCTTCGTCAGGAACGGCCTCTTCATTCTCTTCTTCCTGGGGTGTCTTCTTACTTCTAGGCCTTGGGCAGAGCAGACTGCGCATGCCCACAGGCCTAGAGAAAATGGCCGCTTACAATACTATGCAAGCGGCCATTTTCTCGTGGCCTATTGGCATACCTAGTCTACTCTGCCCAAGGCCGGAGGCCTTAAATATTACAAGCCACTGCTGGAAGAAGAGGCTGAAGATGATGCTGCTGAAGAAGAGGAGGAGGCGCTGGAGAGAGTTCTCTCGCAGCATTGGGGACGTCCCCAGTGCTGTCTGAGCACTAGGGACCGCCCCCAGTGCTGCAAGATAGCCAATTTACATACCGACAAGAACCGTGATTGTAGGCGAACGGCAGCATGGAGAAGACAATGAAAGGTAGGAGAATAATAGCCTTTCTTAAGGCTATTCCGACGTGGTACTTAGAAAAAATGTCATCTGAATGATAGGATCCCTTTAAAAACAACATGATTTTCCGTTCAAGATATTCTATTATGATACATCATTTCTTATAGGTTTCTATGGGTGGCCACCCATTGGTTGGGTTACGGCCAGTCTATGGTTTTGCTAACATGGTCAAATATTGTATTGTATTGGTTTCATGAGAAATTGGAGTCTTTGATCACATCGAGTTCGAATGGCGGCCAAAAAATTGTAAGGAGTGAACCCTATGGTCAAAAACTATGGGAAACCTGCAACATAGGCATGATGAAGACACGTGTTGTCATGTTGCACATGTTCACTGTGGAATCCACACAGAAAAAACTTCGGCATGTGCCCCATGTCAATAGGCAGAGTGAATGGGCTGTTCTGTACCAAAATGGACATAGTAAGGGCACTGAAGGTTTTTTTTGGTTTGCAACGGTTTCCTTGGATACAGGACAGTCTTGCCCGTCTCTAACTAGTACGGTTAACCTCTTCTAGCACAATGGCATACGATGTGATCAGCAGGTGCCCCAGCTCTCACCTACAGACTGGGATTGAATAGCTGCAATCCTGTACAACCAGCAGGGGATCTGTCTGGGAAGTCAGATCTGCGCTGTCTCTGGACCGATCATTATAGTATCAGATGATAAATATATTCTGCCCTATATGACTGCGCTTCTTCCAGTAACTTACACGCCAGCTGTCCGGGATTTTATCTATGTATTTTAAAGCTAACCTGTAAGATTTATTGCGTTATAACGTTGTTATATTTGCATTGCAGGAGCGGTGTGCGGGATGAACAGATTTTTATCTACTGTATATCATGGAACAACTTTTTTTTTTCCAAGTTTTCAATGTCAATTTTTATGAGGCATAACCACAATGGTTAACAATTGTCAGATATTTTTTTTCTTATTACTACATGGGGTTGTCCAAGTACTTATTTCCTCTGGGCTGTTTCTGATCCCATGACCTTCGGTCAGAACCGACCCAGAACTCTCAAGTCCAAATTGAACTAATGAACAAGTCTCCTATTGAGACTCAAGTATGCAATGGCTTTTCTGCTAGAACAATACACTGCAATGCTTTTATGACAGGGTGTAAAAGGTGTGCTACAATGGTGACCCTGAGGCCTTCCTTAGGCCCCCAGTTGATATGACAACTACTTAGCACCCAAATTTGTTGCAACGATCAGAAGACATTGCAAATCCATCCCTTGGTGTAACCCCACAGATGCCACAATTATGATTAAAGAAGTATTCCCATCTCAAGGATTCTATCTATACTGCTAGCTTATGTAAATTGAAGGGTTTTCTTAAACATATTGCTTTAGAAATGCTGCTTTGTCTGCTATGTAAAATGATGTCTCCCATTGTTTACATACAGTTTCCATAGAGCCAGGCCTGTGTGATAAAACAGGACAGGTGACATCACTCACTGCTCTCACTGTTATCTACAGCTCTGCTGTTCAGCTAATTACAGTTTGTTGATAAAGCCCAGTCTGATATCTCTCTATGTAAACACACAGATAATACCAAGTCCCTTCTCTAGAAGCATTTGCATATTATCTGATCTGCATTTATATTAGATTTCTAGTAGTTATAATAAGTATTGTGATACTTCGTGGTGTCCTGTTCAGCAAGCTGAGGGGAGGCGGCTTTGACTGAGGAATAAATACACAGTCCAGTCATATTAATGTGAGCACCGCCTACTTTT
This sequence comes from Leptodactylus fuscus, assembly GCF_031893055.1. Taxonomy (NCBI): domain Eukaryota; kingdom Metazoa; phylum Chordata; class Amphibia; order Anura; family Leptodactylidae; genus Leptodactylus; species Leptodactylus fuscus. The sequence continues at coordinate 20,903,398 of NC_134271.1, read as the reverse complement.
GACGTCAACGTTAAATAACCAATCACAGAAGGCACGTGTCATCAGCCATCTGGGTGCACTCATCACTGTGGAAGGCATGATGGATCAACACGAGTATGTATCTATCCTTGCAGACCATGTTCACCCCTACATGCAAAATGTTTTTCCTCAGGATGATGGCAACTACCAGCAGGACAATGTGACGTGTCATACAGCTCGCAGTGTACGTGCGTGGTTCGAGGTGCACCAGGATGAGTTTACCGTACTCCCTTGGCCAGCAAATTCCCCGGACTTGAACTAAATCCAGAATCTGTGGGACCACCTCGATCGGGTTGTTCGCGCCATGGATGCTCAACAGCGTAACCTAGAGCAGCAGGACACGGCACTGGAGTTGGCATGGCTCAACATCCCAGTGACATCATCGCAACATCCCCTCTCTTCCTGCACGTCTCGCAGCAGTCCGTTCTGCTAACGGTGGTTATTCTGGATTTTGACAGGTGGTCACATTAATGCGACTGGACTGTGTACAAGAAGTGATAAGAAGAGGCAGCAGGCAAAGCTGCTGAAACAGGGAGATGGGAAAAACCCTTTAACAATAGTATCTGAGAGGTTAGACTGGAAACCGAGTTATCGCTGATTGATGTTAGCTGTGTAACACGGCCAGCATCCGCTGTGTAAGCACCTGAGCCTGATCTATACAGGTCCAAAACGTATGTGACAACTCTTCAGACTAAAAGTTACTGAGAAAATGGCTAAAAGTGACAATAATAAAGTAAAAGACTTTCCTGGCCTTCCTCTAATCAAACATTTGTGGTTATATACTAGGTTCTGGGGATAATATCACTCCCTAAGGAGAGATCACCTTCTCAGGTGTATGGAGTCTTAAAAAAGTCTATTTCGCCCCACTGGGGGGATTATGGGAAAATATGCAAATCAGTTTACCAAGATGTAAATAGGAAAATTATGCCTCTGTTTGCTGTCCTCTAGGGGGAGCCTTAAACATCATGCCTGACTTTTTCAACAAGCCTTTAATGCTATGATGCGGGGATTAGCCAAATCAATATCCCAGCTGTGGACAGCACTGTTTCGATCTGGTTGGGTCTCCTCAGCACAGAGAAGGGAAAACTGATTTGGCAGAGATGAGAGACTTCTAGACCAGGTTCTGGGGATAATATCACTCCCTAAGGAGAGATCACCTTCTCGGGCGTATGGAGTCTCCTTAGGGAGTGATATTATCCCCAGAACTTGGTCTAGAAGTCTCTCATCTCTGCCAAATCAGTTTTCCCTTCTCTGTGCTGAGGAGACCCAACCAGATCGAAACAGCGCTGTCCACAGCTGGGATATTGATTTGGCTAATCCCCGCATCAAAGCAACAAAGGCTTGTTGAAAAAGTCAGGCATGATGTTTAAGGGCAGCAAACAGAGGCACTGTTTTCCTATTTACATCTTGGAAAACAGATATTTTTACCAATATACTATACATTTCTAATGCTGGAAAACGTTTCCCCATGGAGCCCCATGTAATAAACATCCCGTGATCTGTAAAACAAATTACACGTATCGACCGATTTTATATGACACTGCTACAAGTACACGTGAAATAATAAACACCCTTGTGAAAAGGAATCTAAACATACAAAGAATATTTTTATCTGGGACAGAAATAAGGCTGGCAAAGTTTATTTTATCTAGGACCAATAAAGTGGGAATTATTCTCCTTTGGCTGGGGGGGGGCAGGGGAATAAACGCCTTACATGGTAAAATGTCAAAAGCTTCGGAGGCTGAGAGAGGTCAACAGCAAAAATGCAGGATATAAACTTCCTAAGCCAAGATGTTCCCAGCCAGTCTGAGACTTATATTAACCTGTCACGGAGACGTCCATGCTGAACAGTTTGTTTGAGCGCAATGTGTCACACAGGAGGTGATAAAATAAACCTGTCAATGGACTTGGTGACTTTACAGAGATTAAATTACATTTCATCTGCTTTTATTAGGTCGCTTTACACGTGTATGGGAATGGCCTTTTAACTAGTCTATTAAAAAGGGTCTTGTTATAGGGGGATATCGGTCCTGCTTGACTTAAAGCAATTCTCTTCAGGTTTATTGTTTTCTTAAGGTCTCTATTGTGTGTGTTAGGGCTAGAAATGGAGTATGGTGGGCAAAAGAACCAAGGAGTCATTCAGATATAGAATCGGATCAGAGAAGTCCACACCAAATAAAATAACATAGATGTCCAGGAGCAACGCTAGATTCACACTTCTGTCCGAACGCTAGTGTGACCCATCCCTGGTGCTGTTTAGGGTCCTCCTGCGTACACATTTTTTTCTCCGGGAAAGGGCACCCATCCATATTATAACAAATTGGTTGGTTAAAGGGACAGAGGAAATCAACCCAACCCCACAGGCAGTGGCGTAACTAGGAATGGAGGAGTCCCGTGGCAAACTTTTGACATGAGCCCCCCCCCTCCCCCGACCGACACCAAAGACCTCGACCGACCCCTCCTACACATTCCTGCGCGCTTTATTAAGTCCCATAGTGGCCCCTGCACACAGTATTATCCCCCATAGTGGCCCCTGCACACAGTATTATGTCCCTCAGTGGCCCCTGCACACACTATTATGTCCCTCAGTGGCCCCTGCAAACAGTATTATGTCCCTCAGTGGCCCCTGCACACACTATTATGTCCCTCAGTGGCCCCTACACACAGTATTATGCCCCACAGTGGCCGCTGCACACAGTAATATGCCACATATCCCGCCAGGATCGGTAAGTAAATAGGGTCCGTTACTGGCTGGAGTAACGGCCTATTAAGAAAAGAAGAAAAAAAAAGCAGGGTAGCGGCTGTCGCTGGGCCCCTAATGTCCCGGGCCCTGTGGCAGCAGCCTCTGTTGCTACAGCAGTAGTTACGCCACTGCCCACAGGGCATTTTCCCTTTGTGAATCAGTACCCACGGGGGCAGAACTAGTGCCATGGCAGCTTCTCTAGAGCCCAGTACATTAGGGGACCTGTCCCCCTGCTGCTTTATTTCTTTCATCTCTGCTTTTCATTGAGCCTCCGGGGGGCGCTGCACAATACCTTGCAATGCTAAACGTTGTAACACTGTTCAATATCGGACTGTAACATACAGCAAGAGGAAGAGGAGGCGTCAACTGGAGCGGTGATAGGTAAGTGGATATCGATCATTACCTGCTGGAGGAATTCAGTAGGTAATGGCCTAACGTCACTCGGTGAAGGGCAATGGGAACTTGTAAAGGGGCCTCTTACATTATGAGGGCCTGTAGAAGGGGCCCTTATTATATGTGGGCCTCTAAAGAGTCACTTTTCTAATGGAAAAAGTGGTGTTATTTTTGTTACTGTACACTTTTTTTTTAAGCTTCGTTGTACTGTGTGTAATTACGTTTTTTCAGCCTAAAATATTTTATACCATACCCCACTGCGAAGACAGAGAAACATAACATCTCTCTGCAAACTCCTTAGATGCTGCGCTCTTTAATCCTGGCATTTACGGGCATTGTTGCCAACAGAGCTGGAAAACGTAAGGAAAAGGTTGTGGCCAACCACAAAGGGGTGGGGTGTGGGCTAAATGAACCCCCAAAGTTGGTGGTTTGTGGACATCTTTGGGAGTGAGGGACATTCCTGGGTAGGGTTGGGCTAAAGTATCCTGGGATTTTGTCTATTTAACCCCTTACATAATTCCTAAATCAGGTGTCTGGCAGCCGCTTACTACTCCCCACTCCCTATAGAGAATAAATTGACAAATTGACTGGCCATGGGGGACTCTGACGGGATAGCGGTTAGGGGCCCCGGCCTCATGCTGTTTTTACAACTAAAGTTAATAGTAGATACGGACAAGTAGAGCTATAGAAGTGTAGGAGAGCGCCTCCCGCCTGTTTCTGTAAATTCTGCCCCATGGTCAGGACTTCCAGCCACTTATTCCCTTTGGAACAGCCCTTTAAATATATATAGACAACCCCTATACAAGATAACATTACAACGCGCAGTGCTAGAAGATTATATAATAGGAATTCAAAGGGGATCCTAACTAATAATTCAATAATTCACAATTTTTGGGGAGTTCCATTTCATTGTATTACAATTCAATAAAATACATATCCATATAAAATGCCATCGCACTGGGCACATCCGGACCTGTGTCATGGTGGCGTCCCCTCCTCAAGTAGAATACATATGGATTAAACTGCATACTTAGTGACACTTTATCCATTGAGTAAACCGTGTCTGAAGAAAGCCGCCACATATTCCCATTTCTAAGCAGAGAATAACAATGATGAAGAGGTTTGCCCCTGCAGATCTGTGTTATTCTGGAGGGGAGGAAAAGGTGGATTAAATGTCACTTGTCCAGAGTCTGTAAGGGGTACAGGGAGGGTACGGCATTTGGAACGTCTCTATGGCCTTGGAAATGAATTGCAGGACTAATAACTTCTCTCCCAAGACTTCCTTGGAATCAGGTTTGTCTTTGCACATTTATATTACACATTTTACCGACTAATTGCCTTACTTGCGTGACTGCATTTATTAAAGTGCACCTCCAGGGATACTCCCCTGCCTGAACTGACAACGTACGTGGAGAAACGCAAATGCACGCAGCACAGTATAGTTGCTGAGGCAACCATATGACAACCGGCAAGTACCTGCAACATCACAACATCTGTGTGGTTTACTTTAGTTCTTTAATGGCAAACAGGTAGTTAATATGGGTCTGATCGATGATGATTCAACTACTGGGACTCCTAGTAATGGGAAGTAGGGTCCGCAAGTGCTCCATGTTGATCTAACGATAGTGCACATGCCCAGTCACTGCTCCAATCACTTCTATGGAAACTCGGAAACTGATCTCCACTAGTCGTATAGTGGAGTACGGCGGCAACTAGGCATGCCCACCACCAGTGGCATAACAATCATGGTCGCTGGGGACCCGTAGGAGATGGCCAGGCCCTGGACCACTAGGATAGCAGTCGGGGAATACCTGTTCCCTGACTACTATACATAATGTAAATGAAAAGGGGCCCCAACATTTCTTTTATCATTAAAAGTGCATTTTTTTCTCACTAACGCGTAAGGAATAGCCTTAAGAAAGGCTATTCTTCTCCTACCTTTAGGTGTCTTCTCCGTGCGCCCGTTCTGTAGACATCCCGGTATTCATCTGTATGCAAATGAGTTCTTTCGGAGCACTGGGGGCGGGCCCTGTGCTGCTAGAGAACTCACCAGCGAAGGCCTCTTCTTTTTCTGGAACGCCCCCTCCCTATGTCTTCTTCAGATGGCTTCTTCTGGCTTTAAATGGAACGCATGCGCAGTCGGCTCTGCCATGCCTGCAGCTGATTTCTTGTGGCTGCTTACATGAGCGTTCTGTGTAACAAATAAGACACCCCCCCCCCCCCCCAATTTTTCTCTCTCCCGCCTTCCCCTTGATACCAATAAGTTTATTCTCAGTACTTTTTTTTTCCTTTTTTAAGGATTCGGTAGGTGACTTCCGGTGCTCCCACTTTTAAGGATGCAGAGTGTGGATGGAGCACAACCCTACTTTATTCCTAACACTTTGGATGGTTGTACTGACATTACAGCAGGGGAACGTTCCCCTTCTAATGCCCTGCCCTGCCCCTTGTCCATGTCTCCTGTATCCCGGACTTGTCTTCTCTTTCCAAGGACCATTCTTGATGAATGATTCGAGTGTGATAAGGGCGGGTTCACACCTGCACCACGGTCTTCGCTTTGCCGGTTTATGTCTTCTGCCTGAGAAACTGGACAGGAGACGGAAACCCGGCACTCCCTTGAATAGGTTTGCAGAGGTGACCGCCCGTGAGCGTCTTCTGCCTCTTCGCGGCAAAACCGTTATTTTTTTTAAACCGGACACAAAGTCCTGCATATCCGACTTTGTGTCCGGTTAAAAAAAAAAGTCAGTTTCGCCGCGGAGAGGCACAGGACGCTCACGGGCGGTCACCTCTGCAAACCTATTCAAGTGACTGCCAGGTTTCCGTCTCCTGTCCAGTTTCTCGGTCAGAAGACGGAAACCCACAAAGCGGAGACCGGGCGCAGGTGTGAACCCGCCTTATTACATGCTTGGTCTGTTTCAAAATCTCATTTAATACATGTGTCTGTATAATATACATGTTATATGTTCCTTTAAACACTTAAGTAACCATATTGTGGCTCAACATACAATAAATCTATTGAGCCAGCATGCCAGGGGTACAGAAAGAGGTTGCCAAAGCCCAAAAATAAAGCAATGTAACATCTGGGCATACCACTAAAAGAATTAAAAATGCACCCAGACCCGAGCCTGTATAATAGTGTATTTGTTCGCACCGCAGTTTGTGCTCCGCAGCTGCATTTCCCCGGTGTAACAAGGGCAGGAAATTGCAGCCACCGTCATCTCAATGAGAAATTCAGAACAGATAACTGGAAATAGGATCTTAGAGTGGTGCCCATTTCTGGTAATGTGGGATGTGACGGTATAAATGTATGCAGATACCAGGCATATTTATTTATGGCTAATCTGATGGTCAGACAGGAGCACTGGGGTTAATAGTGCTCTGCGCTGACATTGATAAACCAGCAATAATTAAGAAATGATTCGCTCACGAGATGCGTTTTATTGGGGATGGGGACAATTTTTCATCTTCTCTATCTTATTTCTCATCGGAATATTCATCAGTCTTGAATAGACGCTGCTTTATAACGCTCGCTCCTTCACCCTCCTCCAGGCTGTGTTCTTTACCCATTCCTTGTAGGACGGCTGCCAACAAATGTTACAGTGCACAGTAATGTGAGGCGCTGATATAAAGCACATTTTATAAGCTACAGTCCCCAAAACTGAATTCTCTATTATGGTGGAACGTAATACTAAGCTACTACAACACCTATCATTACTCCAGTATTGCCTTCTGGTGTCAGGCCTGATGTTCTGTTGACCATAGTGGGATTTAAGAGGACCCCCTCCGCTCTCCTGATGGGTCTGAGTTACTAAATTCCTTCCTACGAAATTGTTTTAGTTGACAGATGAGACACCATTATCGTCTGCAAAGAAGTCAGCCATGTTTGAAATTTTCATCTCATAGTCAGATGAAAGATCTTTCATCCATGAACAATCCTTCAGTAAAAGAACCTTCCCCAGACGTGCTCTGAAAGACTGTTTGCCCTCAGCTCGGTGTCACTGAACATGTATGGCTGGTAGGAATTACTGCAATGGCCAATATAGAGTAAAATGTGTATGGCTGTGAGATCTCCCACCAGACCATTGCTTGTTCAGAAGTTATTAAACCATCAGGATGAGGACAAAAATGTGTCCGAAGCTACAAACAAAACCCAACTCACCCGTGGGAGCCAATGGACAAATGATGTGGGTACAACCAAGCCTTTATCTGTATGAGTGTATGGCCATTGGCCACCATGGGCTGTCCTAGCCCTTAACCTACTTCTATCTAATACTTAAAGGACAAATCCATATGGTATCAATCATCATGATATTCCCTCCTTAAGGGTTAAAGAATTGTTCAATGTTAAGGGAATTCCAAGGTCAGGGAGAAGTTTTCATAGGGTTAATAACAATGGCCAATTGGGTTTGCTGTTCGACCTATTGAGTTCTGTTTGGAGGTAGATCATTAGACTGTGCCCCCTACTCAAGCATTAGTTGAAGTCTCCTGACTAGGTGTAGACAGTGGTCACCTATCCTTCTGAACTACTGGACTGAGGTCAAGGGATGTAACTTAAGGTTCGCTAACCCTGGAGCAGAAGCTCAGCAGGTACCCCCTGAGCACTTTCTGTTTACAAAAGTCACTTGGGTCCCGTCTAGGGCTGGGCGATTAATAGAAAAATAACCAAAACTGAACATCAATCAGGATAACCAAAATGACTTTGTGTGACCCATGGGACTGCTGAGACCCCATCACAAACCTCAACTTCCCCTGACATCAGGCAGAAGTGCAAAAGCGAACAGAGAGCCACGCCTGGGCCCAGGAGAGGGGAGTAACTTTTTTTCTTTTTATGTTATTATACTGTAGGGTCTGAAGAGACCTCAGAGTATAATAGTAGTTTCAGTTCAGCCATGTTTGGTCTGGCGAACGTCATGAAATGAATCCCTCAGGGTTCGCTCAACATGTACTCATCTTGTAAAACAGGCTTAGTCTGAAAAGTGGTGTAACCTAAATCACAATTAATCATAGATAAAATAAACGTAAAATGCTCGTTTAACAGCGATTTTTTTCTTTTAGGTCATAGTCGCCCAGCCCTAGTCCTGTCCATACATTTTTAGCAGGTGGCCTCAAAATCCTGATCGTGTGATCTTACCCTTATATCTCAGGAACTGAGAAATGGATTAAGACCACTGGCTTCAGGTGACGCTAACCTATCCATCTGTGAGGCTCGTTCTGTGTGGATGGATTTGCTGCTAGACTCATAAGGCCATGTGCATTTGTCGTCCACTAGTAATATTATATTCCCACGGCCACTTTCATTGAAAAAGTGGAGCTTGGTGTTCTTGTAACGCCCACAAATGTTAGATGAACTAACAGAGAGCATAGCACAGCCTGTATGACTCTTTCACTGACCCAGTCACCTCTGACCACTGCATCCAGATTGGACTGGGTCAGGGTACCCCATTCTAGGGATCATAAATGTCATATGATAGGAATACCCCTTTAAGACAGCCAGGGTCATAAAAGGGTACATTACACAGCAGAGGACTGCAGTCAACCCCGTCATCAATGCCTAGAATTCATGCCGCAGTCCATGTTGACATTCGGTCGGACACAAACATTATGGGCTCCAGTGTTTTCATACATGTGGGTACAAAGTCATACCGCCTTATTATAAACCCCGGCCTTCCAAATTACAACATTGCTTCGCTTCAAAGAGCAGAGGCCATGCCGATCTTTACTTTCTGTCTGCAGCTGCTGTTATTTTTTGCTGTTAACCATCAGCAAACATTCTCCGTATTTACATTGGGAAAAAAACATCAATTTTCAATTTCAAAGACTTCTTTGGCCTACCTTCAAGACACCACACACAGAGCCAGCCAGCTGCCTGGAGGGTTTTACAGTATTTGCAGTGAATTCTGTATAGCGCTAAGATTATGGATCAAGGTGATTATATTTTACCTATTTGCTGAGGTTGGGAAAATAATCATTTCGTATCTCCTGAATTTACAGGACAGATAGACAGTGTTAGAAATAATCTGAGAATATTATTTAGCTTTCCCTAATGGTAGCAAAGCAGGGCTGGGCTCACATTTGCACTCACATTTTTTGCTATTTAGGTCTATATAAACAAAAAGAAAACTAATGGTAGCGCTGAATCTATCATGACAGATACACACGCACACACCCCAAAAAAAATAAAAATAAATAAAGTTAAAAAAAAAAAAAAAAGCTAGCAGAATCACCGAGATTCTCTGGCTCAGAGATAAACCTTGTCTAAGGCTTAGTTCACACGTAAATTACGTGTGGCTTATTTTGGCACCGGAAAAAAACGCTTTCTAATTAGGAAGCGTTTTTTGGACCTTGCCCTGCTTTTTTCTGGAGCGTTTTTTTTTTTTGGTAAAAATCAGTTCCAAAAGGTTCCAGGAGGTTTTCCCATCCTTTAATGAGAACAGGCTGCAAAAAATGTGTCGCATTTTTTAACACACTTTTTTTGGAAAAAAAAAAACGTGCGGTAAAAAACGCGTGTTTTGCGCTTCCCATTCACTTCTATTGCTTTCTTCAGGCGGAAAACATAGGAAGTCAGGAGACTGTCTGCCATGGCAACCCCTCAAAACCCACAATCTTATTGCAATCTTGACAATCTTGCCCCCAGACCCCCTAGATTCTGTGATCGGTATTGCGGCATCCAGGGCGTCCCGATCTTCCGATTCCAGCGGCTGGTCCCACCCATCGGCTGTGTAAGGGCACTGAGTAAAGAGGCGCTGATTCTTGCCACAATAACTCGCGGCAGAATCAGCGCTGATAAAAGGACTCCCATTGATTTCAGTGTGTTCTGCGTGGAAAACGGAACCCATTGAAGTCAATGGGAGTCTTTGTATCAGCGCTGATTCTGCCGCAAGTTATCGTGGCAGAATCAGCGCCTCTTTACTCCGTGTGAATGCCTCTTATACAGCCGAGAGCAGGATGTAATGCCACAGGTACAATCTCTGTGCCCGTGGCATTACAGCGCAGTAATAGTACAGAGCGGAGCGTGAACTATATACATGCCGCGATGTACTATTACGGCACAGAGAAGGAAAGAGTTAAACAACTACATCTAAAAAATAAATAAAGTTATGGCCTTCAGGATACAACAATGAAATAACTAAAAATTACTGTATCGAAAATGCTAAGACTGCCCGGGTTCATAAGGGGTTACGAAATTGTGTTTTGCACCTGCCAAACACGAACAGCAAGATTTATTTTTGCAGATCAGCTCATGGCAACCTTTGGGCGAAATTGTTGATTTAATGTCCCAAATTTGACTAATTAGCACAAAAATAACATTTGTAAAGTATAGATGGGCAAATTTTTTGCTTTCGCGATAACTTCCTATGTCACTAGTCAAATATTTCTTTTTCCTTAGGGCGAATGTAATCCTACCCAATGCATACAGTATTTGAGACCTGAAGGAATTCTTTACCCATGTTAAGGGCTTACTTTTTGAGAAATTTCCTAATATATAGTGCATTTACTGTATGGACGGTACGGCAGGGTAGGCCCTTAGCTTTTATTTATTGCAGCTCTTTGATATCGATGACTTATCATTAGGACAGGTCGTCAATATCAAATTGTTGGGTGTCTGACACCCGGCACCACCACTGATCAGATGTTTTATGAGGCCGGAGCGTTCAGACAAGTCAGACTCTTCACAGCGCTGTACATTATATAATGGCTGTGTGGTACACGCTGCATAATAAAATTACATACTGTGTTTTTAATTAGAGATGAGCGAGTACTATTCAAAGCAGCTGTTTCGAATAGCACGCACCCATAGGAATGAATGGAAGTGGCCGGCACGCAGACTTTGCCGGCAGCCGGCCGCTTAAACCCCTTCGTGCCAGCTGCGTCCATTCATTCCTATGTGTGCATGCTATTCGAAACGGGAGTTTCGAATAGTACTCGCTCATCTCTATTAGTGATATCTCTATTTTAGAATTAGTACTGCAATCTTCGTATCATAGGAAAGCAAATCTTTCTCATGGGATACCAAAACCTAGGTGGCATAAAACCAGAGATAGAGCCATTTGAAGTGACCATTCCTCCTTTGGCAAATGTAATTTAACTCTACAACCCTATATATTAGATATATTGCGCTGTACTGTGAGACTGGGGAGGAACACCCCCTCCCCTCCTGATAGTACTCGTCAATAGACTGGTACTGGGGGGGGGAGGGGCGTTCCTCACCGCTCAGCGTCATCGCCAGGCAGTGAGGGACGCCTCCTCTCACAGTACAGCGCAATAGACGCTGCTGTGAGGAAGGGCGTTCCTGACCGACTGTCAGAAACACCCTATTGACTGAAGAGCGACGGTACCGGCACTGATAGCTCTTCAACAGGGATACACAGAACGGGAAAGCCAATAAAGGGCTGAATTCAGCGCACTGTCGGTTTTTTAGCGGTGTATTAAACTGTATATGCCCCAAATGTTGAAAGGTCCTCTTTAAGTACAGGTGTACGGGACAGACTGTCCCTGACCATGTTTAGATTATTGCTACTGAGAACTTCACAACCTGTTTTCTATTTAAAAAAAAAAGTTAGATAGGTTAACTCAGTATATTTCAAAAATGTTCACCAAACACCTCCTTATATACGGTAATAGCAAAAATAAATAAGAATAAAATGGACGTTACAATTTAACAAGTGAGCTGCAGGAAATGGGGAACATAAAACCATTTTTTGATACATTGCCTATAAACAATGTCATTCCCTAATGATTTTTTTTTCCGCCTTTTAATAAGAGGTCACAATTGGACGTGTGAACGGTGGACGGATATGACAGAGTGGAGATTGCTTTTTACAGTAGTTAACAGGGATTTCTCTCTGGTAATATCTAAATGTACATGTGAAAGAGGCAATAACAGAGTAGTGTAATATTAGAGAGGGAACTGAAGGACTCTCCAGTGCATAGTACAGAAGCCTGCGACACATGGAAGCCTGTACGTCGCCTCCAGAAGATCCCTATAAATATAGCCAGCTCAGAATTAGGAAAATGATCTTTTGATTGTCTATTTCTGTAGGAGGCCTGAACGTTAATTCATCCAGGTCTCTGCAAGGAAAAGGAAACGTTCCCATTGCAGCTGCACCTGCACAGATGACATTTTGCTCTCTTTTTAAGAAATATGCTTCCCCCCTGCACGTTAATGAGCCATTTAATGCATGTAAAATCTAAGATCCACAGCCAGCAGATGAACCATTGTATTATTTCTACTTTCAATCAGAAAGTGCAAAAATTACATGCAGGATTATGATAAAAAGATGTGACATGAAATATTGAGCTTGTCATAAAATATCCTACTCCAGTCTAGGAGACAGCAGCTATTATTAACAATAAAACCTCCAGCAATAAGCAAATTGACGACGATCCGGAATAGTCAGACACTATCCTGGCAAGTGAACTGGGACTTGAATGGAGGTGCGGTTTAGGCAAACCTCGCCCAAAACTAAATGTTTGCCTAGGTTTGGGGTGGTCCTGTGGCAGAACTTAAAATGATTAACAATCCTTAAAGGGGTTGTTAAAAAAATAAATAAAAATAAAGTCCATATTTGTCTTAAATCAGCCAGGGGTGATGAAAGGAAAATAAACTTCTATATAAAGATATATACATATTTTATTACAATAATAATAAAAATATTATAACACTCCCTTGTTCCCGATGCTTCAGGGCCTCTGATTGCGGTCCGGTCCTCCTAGTTTGTTGTTGTCTTCCAGCAGAAGTCCCCGCCATACATCATCACTGTGGGCAAACGGGGGATTCAGTGGAAGGGGTCCGGGACGTCACAGCCGGCTAGCAGTTTCACTTTCAGAATACACCAGAGCAGCGAGACCAGACCCAGCTGGGAGGACATCGGAGCACCGGGAACAAGAGTGGTTTTTTCACCTCCCTCGGCCTAGGTTAAATGTGTATACCATATTTTGCCTGGACAATCTCCTTAAACGTAAAAAAAAAAAAAAAAAAAAAAAAAAAATCGGTCTCTTTCACCAATTCTTGGGCTGCACTTCCCCCCTTTATCTTCACTCAGTGTGTCTGTTTACAATGAATCTGTCTGGGATCCAAACTCACACACGGATGTCTATGGAGAGGGGACGGGGAGGAGGCAGCTGATAATTGGTTTATCGCCTCATTCTGTCTTACCCTGAAGACACAGCAATGTCAGAAGATCTCCCCTTACTAACAGTGTAGCAGAGCTTAGTAGCTGCAGTTATTTGTGTGTCTTTTCCAGCAGTCTCCTCCTCACCCTCCCCATAGACTTCCATGTAAAAGGTAACAGCACGATAAGTGGAGCGGTAGACTAAGGCCCCACGTTGCAGAAATGCAACAAAAGGAATGAGAAATATATCGGAAGTTCTTATACTTCTACCTTCTTCCCGATCCACTCCTGGCTTTCGCTCAAAAAAACACAACAAAATTAGCAAAAAAAAAAAAAAAGGTGCATTTCCACAACGTGGGGCCGTAAACGGATTTCTTACCATGCTTCTTCTGTCTGTTGATCTCGCTCAGTATTGCCCAGGACAAATGAGGACAGATCATTAAAATGCACGATAGCCAAAAATCTGACTGATACTACTCATCAAAAAAATATGGCTGCTCTGGAATACCTTTCACCACTCACCCACTCCTCCTTTTTTTTTTCCGTCCCAGGTACCAATCTCTAACCTATGTATTAAGGCCTCCACCCTCTTTACGGCTCATTCAGTTTTCAGTATCTTTCATGTTGGATTTTATTGTTGATATTTTGTAAATCGTTGCGCTGCATCAGGAGCTTCTTCCTTACTCCCTACCCTCTGTTAAAGGTTGTTGCTTGGGGATTCTCCCCTCTTTTCCATGTGTATACTTTTATGTTTTGGTGTTTTGGTTGTTTTTTTATTTTTTTTCTTGGTGTGTGTGTGTGGGGGGGGGGGGGAGGTAAAAAAAATGCACTGTAGTCTACTACACAGGCAGCTGCCACAGGGCCCGACACGTCAGGGGGCCCAGGCCCCCGACGTGTCAATTTGAATTTATTTTTTTTTTTTACTTCTGAAATCTCGCGGTGGAGGGGTGGAGGGGTCTGGTCTTAGCGGCAGTACCGTGAGTGACCTATTTTGTTAGCCTTTGCGAACACCCCGCACAGGCCTGAACAGGACCTTACGCATTGTATCCTCCCTCAGCGTGCGTCCTGACGCTGGGGGGCAGAGACTTGTTTTGCAAGAAGAAGCGGGGGAGTCCACGTTTAGAAGCGCGGAGCACTTGTGAAGGCACAGGTTAGCGCTGACAGGCAGGACAGGAGCGCTGAGCACTTGTAAAGACATTGCTTTGCGCTTGCTGTGTGGTGGTGACGGTGTCCATGTTGTCCACCATGAGTAACAGTGTTTTTTTATGTTTTTCTCCCTCTGGGTTTCAGATTATTATACTCTGGGGTCTGAAGAGACCCCAGAGTATAATTGTTTATGGGTGTCCACAGTGGGGCATAATACTGTGTGCAGGGGCCACTATGGGGTATAATACGGTGTGCAGGGGCCACTAAGACAGAACACTGTGTGTAGGGGCCACTGAGGGACATAATAAAGTGTGCAGGGGCCACTAAGGGACATAATACTGTGTGCAGGGGCCACTAAGGGACATAATACTGTGTGCAGGGGCCAGTATGGGGCATAATACCGTAGAGCGTTCAGGAATGCGTAGGAGGGGGGGGGGGGGGTGTCGATCAAGGTCTTCGGGGGGGGGGGGGCATGTCAAAAGTTCGCCACGGGGCCCCGCCATTCCATGTTACGCCACTGGCCCCAATGTCACAGCCCCCTGCATTGTATCAAGCACACAGACCACCATCGATAAGAACCACAAGGAATCAGAACTTCTCAGCACGCCCATGCTCGTGTTCACACTGCTGCAGCAGGTGATATCAGACCAATTACGGTATACAATGAATAATGCAGACTCCTAAATATTTCCAGCAGGCATCAGGGTATACTTAACAGCCTAGTTTCAGACTTCATGTTGTGCCGTGCTTAGACTTTACATTTTATTGCATTCATGATTGAATACGGTCTCCTAGATTTGCCATAGCTTGTGAAAAAGAGCCATTGAATATAATGGAATATTGTCTATTTCTAGATTAAAACGTCTCCCTGCAGTACAGAGTGTCATTCTGAAGGGGGCCTAGTTGTCTATAAACAGGAGAGGATCAAAAAGTATCGAAAAATTAAAAAAATATGATGTGTGTATTACAATATTCCAATACACTGTCAGAGCAGCGGTACATTATTTAAGCTAACATCTAGTTGTCAGCATGTTGTGATCAGAGCAGCGCTTGTCACTTCTTCACTTCCCCACCCCCCAGGCGCTACCCGGAGGGACCAGAGCCGCCGTTATGAAACTGTCTGCTACCGATCATGCGGTAAGAATTTCAGCCCTGGGTGGAGAGAGAATTTCATTTTATTGATATTTGAAAGCACCTTTACCATATGGAAAATGAAGCGCTTCAGACGCCGATCTCACACATGGGCTTAAACTAAAGGTCTTTAGCAAGCAGGCTTTATTGACGTCTTGGGGTGACTTCCCAGTACAAATAACAAAAAGAAGAAAGAAGAAGAAAAAGCACCAAGACTTCCACAATAATCACACAAATCCAGGGGAATGTAAGGAGTTTAACTGTGCCTAGCAGCAGATTTCCCCAGCAATAAAGGGAGGACTTAAAGGATTCTAGAAAAAGATAGAAAGTAGAGAACGAAGAGGAATGTTAGGGCTCGTTCACACGGGGCAAGAGGGGGCGGATTCTGATGCCGAATCCAGCTCAGAATCTGCCCCCTCACAATAGAGGTCTATGTAGGCCGCTAGCTTCCTTTTTCCATGAGTGGTATGTTCCAGCTCACGGAAAAAAGAAGCGAGCTGCCCTTTCTTCAGGCGGATTATGCGGCTAAGTCATCCCCGGTATCCGCCTCGCGACACCTCCCTCTGGACTAGGCCCATTCATTTGACAACAGTCGCATTTTGGTCCTATTCTGACGCAGCTTCCCGCTGGACCAAAATCAGTCTTAAGCTCACTGGAGCACTGCTCTTACCACTCAGACTCCTACCATCTTCTGCCTATGCCATACAATGTGGTGAGAGTTGATCTTTCAACTCCTAGGATATCACCCATCCCACATGAGCAGCAAGTGCAGCGCTCTCATGGTTCAAGTCCCGCCCCCAGTGCACTCTCTCATTTGCATAAGACTTCAAAGTTGTCCATTACAAACTTGAAACGTCCAGGTATAAGTTGGTCAGTCATCTGAATTGTTACGTGTAATACTGTAGTTTCCCAGTAGAGACCACTGCTTGGGTAATATACAAGCTAATGCTTTCCATGATAAAGGACACCATGAAGCCAGTTCCAGATCTGTCACATCACAGAGGTAACAAGAGTCCAGTGCAATTCCATTAACTTACATTAGAGTCCATTGGAATTCTATCACCGTCTGCACCAAAAGAGCACTCAAAGGTGATATGAATAAAATGTAAAAGAAACCTCCCCCAGGCAAAATTGTCAGTTTTTCAGGGGTATTAGGATTGTGAATTCTGCTGTGGTCCTTTTAAGACTGCAGGGTAAAAAGGAAGAAATGCTCCTTTAAGATATTCTACTTCAATCAATGTGCTGGTACAATTCTTTATAATCCTGTCCATCTCCTTACTCACTGCCGGCTATTAAGTTTTTCCTTAGTTTTGGCTCCTCTTCCTGCTTCGTTTACGGACTTTGGACTTTTAGCTTGTTTCCTGGACCTCCCACTTGGATTGTGATTCTGCTACCCTGCTCCCGTTTGGCTTCCGACCTCTGGCTACGTTCCCTGGATTTGTCTCTGTCTCACGTTATTGTACCTTGCTGCCTGCTCCGTTGCTGACCTGCTTGTCGACTATTCTCCCCAGTGAGTGGTGTGCAGATCCGGTGTCTGACTTCTGCTAATGGTGTGCCAATTTGCAGTATATTTCTTTATGGCCGTGATGGCGAACCTATGGCATGGGTGCCAGAGGTGGCACTCTGAGCCCTCTCTGTGGGCACCCATCTGTGGCACAGATCATACTGTGTGGGGGCCACTGTGAAGCAGATTGGCCTGTGTGGGGGCCCTTCACTATTTATATCACACAGTATCAGTTATATAGCAGATGTGATATTATTATAGGTCATAATAACATTACATGGTCACTATAAAACAGATCTGTGCAATGTAAATAGTAAACATTAGAGATGAGCGAACACTATTCGAAATGGCCGTTTCGAATAGCACGCTCCCATAGAAATGAATGGACGTAGTCGGCACGTGGGGGTTAAGCGGCCGCCGGCAAAGTCTGCGTGCCGGCCGCTTCCATTCATTTATATGGGAGCGTGCTATTCAAAACGGCTGTTTCGAATAGTGTTCGCTCATCTCTAGTGAACATTAATTATTCAAAATTATACCAAGTGCAGTACAAAGTTGTTTCTATGATTGAAAGCTCTGTAAAGCCCCATTCACATGACTGTATTTTGTGGATCCGTAATTGTCCACACTTGTGGATCCGCACAATATTAAGGTTAAATTGATGTGTTGGCACTTTGCAATAATTCTGTGAGTTTTGGTTTGCAGTTTGGGCACTCTATTTCTAAAAGGTTCGCCATCACTGGTCTATGGTGTCAATTCCAGTCAAAGGATTCTACAAAGTCCAATTCCACCACTAGGAGCTCTGGTGAAGGTCTCTGGAGGGTGGTTTTGACTCGCTCTGGGTGTGGTGTGTTTTGGTCGTGGGATGCCATTGTGAACCAGGATCTTTAAAATAGATCTCTTATTAAGGTAAAGAGTCCCCCATCCACACCACTCCACCTCCTCTAGTGACCAGGGTAAAGCTATCCACCAGCTACATTACCCTAAAGCCCATCACAGTTTTAGTGTTCTTTTCCGCTGATCTTCAATCATCTTTTGTTTCTTACGGAAGTGTAAAGCGGGTACGCTTGGCACAGCTAAGACGGCCTTTCGATACCTATGGCTGGTGCTCATTACTCCGACATCCTATCAGCCTTTTATGTGGTTCACAAAGCGAAGTGTAACAAACTCTTTCATGAATTGCGGAAGCAATAATGAAAGACGACGGTCACAGGTCATCTTCTGTGCCTGCCTGGGCTCAACCTGAATTTGTTTTACATCTGTCTGACGCCAAGTCCTAAATGTTCTTAATGCCACGGAAAAAGAAAGCCAACTTCTGGGAAAAATGCTTCACCAGATGTTTGGATACATTTTTTTTTCTTTTTAGCTTCTCAGGAGAGCATTGGCAGATCTTCTAAACTAAATAAAATGTGAGTGTTTCAGGAAGATTGTGTAACTTACTGCAGCCTACAGGCCTAACACAAGCAAAGTCTTTACCCATTCTTAACCAGTGCTCAGTTTTAAACCTACAGGAATGAGACAAGTTTCTTGCCTCCTTAAAGGGGTGATCCCATGTCATATCTCCACAGGCTATTGCAAAAAGGTCTAATAGGTGAGGGTCTCTCTTCTGGGGCCATTACCTACAGTATAACGAGAAAGGGATCCAACTAAAGTTATTGGAGAGTTCAAGTGGGAGGTGGAGAATTTTGTAAATTACAATATCTTGGTGGATATGCCATAAATGTTTAAAGGGGTTGGCGAGGAATTTTTTTTAAGGCCTATCCTAAGAATAAGCCACAAATATCTGATCAGATGGGTTATCAATATTCCGACGGATCAGCTGTTTGGGCTCCTTACAACACCGATACTACTGACTTCAAATAGGAGCTGAGCTGTAGTACAGAGAATGGAGTCAACAGTTTCTGGCTCGGTTACATCAGCTTTCATGTGGCACCAGAACCACTTTTCTAGGTGGTATAAACCCAATGATATAGCTATTAAAGTAACACCATCCTCCCTTTGGCAACTGCTTCAATGAGTACAAATATACAGGACAGATACCGAATAGGTTCCTTGTTCAGAACCTGCAGTCTGCAAGTGTTTTACATTGCATGTAGCTACAACTGCAAATTGACATGTGTTAGCTGCCAACAATACACAGTGACTTACCTACAACAATTTTGGTGTGCCCCCAACCCTAAATGGGAACACCTCCTTTATTTTCCTTAGATCATTTGCAGAAGCATCACTTTTCTGATGAGAAAAATGACTGTTGTCTAAGGACGTGTGACATCTGTGTTAGTCACAGGTTGCATATGCACCCACTGATTTTAATGGGCGCATACGGACACCCGCTTATTTTCAGAAATAGGCCCTAATTTGGCCCTTTTTGAGAACAAAAGATGATTAGCAATATCTATGGGTATCTATGAAAATAACAGATGTGCTGCCCATTTTACAAGGACCAAGAGATATAGAAAAGCATAGTATATAGGATATGGGGAAAAAAGGAATGAGGCCTACTTGTAGCTATTGCATACCTTACACAGCAGCCAACTATTACATTTTACTTCTGTATTACACTGTAGTTGTCTGTCTGCAACTAACAATCAGTTCCATTCATCTTGAAGAAATGCGCTGATCTCCAAAACCTATTCAGATGAATGGAACGGATTTTGAGTTACAGAAATTTTTGCAAATAAAAATGGAAGTGAACGCGCCCTAATGGGTAAAATACACGTGCGCACAGGGTCCAGTAAGTTGCACAGACTTCTCTGATGTGTCTTACATCTTCCTGAAACAAAGTATATAAAAAGAATGGCAGAATATGTAAAAACAAGTGTCTTTAAGGGTTGTTTTCGAACAATTGTAGACTGACAAAGCCTTAATAATTAAGACGTAAATAAATCATTTAACTCGCTTCTGAATTATTGTCAGGCAAAGATCAAAAGAACAAGTCTTCAGCTCCATTTTCCTTCACGATAAGAGCTGCGGAAAGGAGCGAGAAATATGACTGGTATGTATTAATGTAGAAGAAGAAAGCAATGAACAACTGGGTCAACAACACAAGTAAGTATACACCGTAACCAGATCTACCACACAGGTATGTTGGTAGGCCGAGAAGTTTGTACTGACAAGAATTAGGGGCTGGGCCGGACTGGAATTAAAAATACTTTTTCTATGCCCAACAGGTCAGCTATCAAATGAAGTGACAAAAAGAGATCAAAGTAGTTGATAAGTCATCCTTATTGTGGTTAGGGGGACCGGACTGGATTGGCTTTTGTGTCTGGTTATGTAGCAGCTGAAGCAACTGTGACTGCTTATGGCTCCCTTAAAGGGGTTGTCCAGACAAAAATGGAAACCCATTTAAGTTTTAAATAGGCCGGGAGCAGTGAAAAAAAAAAATGAAAAAAAAAAGATACTCCCCTTTCCACGGTACTCTGATGCCTCCCTGCGCGATTTGGTCTTCTTGGTCCCGTGCTGACATTTGGTGGAAGTCCCAGCCACATGTGACCACCAAGGCCAATCAGCAGCCTTAGCAAGGGGCAGGTGATGTCCCTAGCTGTGATATCACAGATCTCCTTCTGAGGCCATTCAGCAGCCTTACCATAGGGCAGGTGATGAAACTAACTGACATCACGGGTCTCTTCCTGAGGTCTACTGAGGCCATTCAGCAGCCATAGAGAAGGGCAGGCAATGTCACTAGCTGTGACATCACGGGTCTCTTACTGAGGCCATTCAGCAGCCATAGAGAAGGGCAGGCAATGTCACTAGCTGTGACATCACGGGTCTCTTACTGAGGCCATTCAGCAGCCATAGAGAAGGGCAGGCAATGTCACTAGCTGTGACATCACGGGTCTCTTACTGAGACCATTCAGCAGCCATAGAGAAGGGTAGGCAATGTCACTAGCTGCGACATCATGGGTCTCTTCCTGAGGCCAATCAGCAGCCATAAAGAAGGGCAGGCAATGTCACTAGCTGTGACTTCATGACTCTCTTCCTGAGGCCTGCTGAAGCCCATCAGCAGCCTGAGTGAAGGGCAGGTGATGTCACTAGCTGAAATTGGCATAAGCCTCATGTTTTTTGTTTTTTTTGCCTTCCTCTGGATCAACACTGTAGGGGATTGTAGAGTTATAGGTTGGACTTGATGGACTGACGTCTTCATCCAACCTCACCTACTATGTAACTATATATATATATATATATATATATATATATATATATAGTAAAATAAAAAGAAACATTCCAACATATTTAAAAGGCACACAGAAAAATATAGGGCACCACAAGAGTATACTTTTTTTTTCTTTTTTTTTTTAAATTATTTGATCTGCCACTCCTACTTTCCAGGGTAGTGGAGGCGGTAGGCCAAACGCAGACATGGACTCCAAGACTCCACAGCCCCGGTACCTCCTTCCACAATCTCACCATCGTACATGAGGGCATCTAAGAATGTGTATACATTAGTCTATGAGCTTGTCACTGACCATTATGACTACATCGTGTATATTTGCAACGGCGACTTGGCTATTACACAACCTTGTGTCGGTTCTCACAAAGCATTACAGATTACATTAGTAGGTTTTCTGAATTCAAGTCATGTTGACATCACAAATTGTTCCTGCCCGTCAGGAGATCTGGTTCAGAGATGACATTAAGTGTTCGAGGCTCTGGCTCTTTTCTTTCTGCTGAAGACTCCTATAAAAAATGGCTTGCAATAGAAGGAAAATAAGTGTTACATCTCCCTCTCTGCTCGATGCAAGATTACAATCTGAAATACAGTTCACATTTTAATAAAGTGTCAGGAAACGAAGCCACTGCCCGACCTGACAGGATCTTTTTAATATTTTGCATTACAGCAAGAAGGGCATAACCGATTTAATGGCGTGATATGGAAGGAGCGTGTATTTGCTGCTTAACTCTTTTGTTAGTCAATTAAATACTGTATGTAGGAAGGGCAGTAAACGTTTATGCAGCAGAGATCTTCCCAAGTTACCCCTATTTAAAGGGAACCCAACAAATTGAACAAGCCGACTGATCTGCCGACTGTAGGAGGGGGCGGGAGAGGGGCGATTGAGAAACTTTTGGTGGAAACATTCCGGTAGAACTTGTCTTTTATTTATTGATTCTCTAATCGTTCTGGCTTTAGGAGTCCAGTGGACGGTCCTGCTCGTACTGGCTTTAGGAGTCCAGTGGACGGTCCTGCTCGTACTGGCTTTAGGAGTCCAGTGGACGGTCCTGCTCGTTCTGGCTTTAGCAGTCCAGTGGGCGGTCCTGCTCGTTCTGGCTCTAGGAGTCCAGTGGGCGGTCCTGCTCATTCTGGCTCTAGGAGTCCAGTGGGCTGTCCTGCTCATTCTGGCTTTAGGAGTCCAGTGGACAGTCCTATTCAGTGACTGATAGCCTTCTCTGTATGTATAGGTCTATAGAGATGGCCGTCATTGAGGCACTCTACCCATTGGACTCCTGGACATACAAAGCACAGGAGGTTCAATTGGTAAATCCTACGTTATACTATATCACTATATATTAATCTGCTCAGCTCCTTCTACTCTGGAACATGTCAGCTGAATAAACCAGCATTTTCACATTAAGAAGTCCAGAATTGTCCCTGCTTATGAACACTTTGGTATTTTATTGTATCAATCTAGTCAATACCCAGTAATGATGGAGCCACTTTGTAGCAGCCAATCACTGGTTTACCAGGTTAAAGCTATGTCCACACCTCTGTTCAGATACTCCATTGCAGTGTCCATCGAAAATAGTTGGGCGAAAAAGTCTTGCAGGTTTGACTTTTTCATTTGGGGGTTTCATTTTCAAAGAATGGATTTCCAATGGGTCCCATGATATAGGGGCATTCGGGATCCGTATGTGACCACTGTTATAGTAGGCCGCCTATCCACTGTCCATCCTCCGACGGACCAGACAATAGAGGCTGACTCTAGTATGAACATAATGTCAACAGGGCCAACACTAATTGGCACACAGAGAGCAGATTCATCAAGGTTGGCCTTCATAAATCCGGTCCTATTGAAGTGCGGCCTAATTTATGATGCGGTACACTCCTCGCCATAAATTATCGTATATACTCAAGTATAAGCCGACCCGAGTATAAGCCAACCCCTCTAATTTTACCACAAAAAAACTGGGAAAACTTATTGACTCAAGTATAAGCCTAGGGGGGAAATGCAGCAGCTACTGGAAAATTTCAAAAACTAAAATGGTTTTTGGGTGCAGTAGTTGCTGGGTGCTGAGGAAGGGGAGGGGGTGTTTTGGTTGTCTGTCTGCCCCTTCCCTGAGCTTGAGGACTGTTTTTTTTCCCCCCAAGTGGAATTCAGTCTTGCTGAATATAGGGGATCTGCAGTGCTCCTATTAACCCCTTCCCGACAGAACAGGAGCACTGCAGATACCCTATATTCAGTAGACCGGGCACTCTCAGACACAGGGACACCTAATGTGTTTGTGTTTCACAGTCATTTTCTACTTTTATATGTATTCTAGGGAAAGGAGGGATTTACAACTTTTATTTTATTTATAAAACTTTTTTCCTTTTTTTTTCACTATTTTATGGGAGATTCTATGCATTACTATTGCGACTGGTCATAGATCATAATTTATTTTTTTTTCTTGACTCGAGTATAAGCAGAGGGGGGCTTTTTCAGCACAAAAACTGTGCTTAAAAATTCGGCTTATACTCGAGTCTGGAGTCTGTGTGCCTAAACAGAGATCTACCCCAAGTCCTTGGTTGCATAAATTTACAGATTCATTTAGGCCAGAAAACTGGTAAAAAAACATATATATGACAAATTTTAACAGGTAACATGGCCCTGCCTGCTTTGAGGGAAGTGGCATGTAGGGTGAAAATCTTTAAAAATTGCAATTTTTGTGCAAAATCTCTGATTTACAAGGCATCAAAAAGTTATCTGGCCCATAATTTTTCTTTTTTTAAAGCGAATAATGCTTCCTTCTCCACTTATCAGCCTGTTCATCTCTTCCTTCATACTAATAATATCTGTATTTAGCCCCACACAGAAGTCTATGGAGAGGGAAGGAGGAGGAGGATGGCGGCTAGTAATTGATTCTTTGCCTTATTCTGTCCAGTGGTAGAGCATTATCCTAGTGATAAGGTAGAGTAACAATAATGCGTGTACCTTTTCCAGCAGCCTCCTCCTCCTCCCCGCCATTTCCACTTTAGAAATAAATATAGAACAAAGCCTTTTCTTTAATAAGATATATTTCAAAGATTCTTATATTCACCCGTACTATTCATTCACGGAACATTGCGTTTTAATTGGAGGTACACTTTAATCAAAGGTGGAGTTTTCCTTTATACTCTATAGCTATATCAGTACCATATTCCGGGCCACTGCTGAGCTGATATTTCCCAGCACAGCCTGCTGGGGTATAACCTGGACAAAGCATGCTCTTCTGACTCGTAGGCTGTATAGAAGGCATTGTACTCCTGGAATTCAGCACAGCGGCGTGCATTGTATTACCGGAGCAGAATTCTAAATGCGGCATCGGGATATTATGTAACTAAAGATCAGTATATTACAGTAAAGCATTTGAAGATCTATTACAAAGATGATAGTTTTACATCTGCTGAGAATTTAACCAATGTCAATCAAAGGTTGCATTTCGCAGTAAGCCATAAAGTGAGCGCCTCGGCTTTGCAATTATGAGACTCCGGTAACTTTTTTTTTGCCTTTCCTTTTATTCTTTGGGAGAAATGCAATGCAGACAAACAAAATATAGCATAGTTATGGGAATCATTTGTAAATTACATTCTCGGAGTGGAGGAAAGTTGGTGAAAGTACTGAATTTTAGCGCTACTTAAAGATCACAGATGGGTAGGAAATTATATGCTTATTATAATTGCATGTACTGCAATTGCAATGTACTCTTTCATATGCTTAAAAATGATTATATACAATTATGGCACAGGGAATAAACCTAAGTGAAAAAATATAGTACTCGTGAAGAGAGGAGGTACAGCTGGAGTAGCATGGAGAACGGCGCAGTAAAACACCCGTGAATAAATACAAATGCTGGAATTGCATTACTTGGCTGAGGAAACCAAGATTATTGCCATAGGAAGCAGGTCATGAATTTTTAAAGGGAGATACGTTAAGGGGCTTAACTACATGTTCAGAAACGTAACTTGAAGCTCCCGGGCCCCAGAGCAAAATATGGAATGGGGCCCCCATATACCGTATGCTATCTATAACAATGGTGCCTTCTAATATTGTGGATAGGTCTTTGGCAATTACTACCTCTGCACCTCCTATAGCTATGCCCCTATAAGTGTTGTAATAAAGTAGATGACCCTATGGCTCAGGAGCTTATGCCTTTACCTGAACAGTGCTGAAAATGGGGTGCACTTTCAATGTATCCTTGAAAAGGTCCAAAAGATGGTTTTCATGGACCCAGGGGAATAACTGGTGGGGTAGCAGTGGTTACGACTGTCACAGGGTCCGGGACATTAGGGGGCCCGGTGGGTCCCGGAAGTGTGTAGGTTTTTTTTCTAATAGGTTGTTACCTGCTGGAGTAACCCCCATTCCTATTTACTTACCAATCCCGCTCATGGCTGCCTGCACTTCCCTTTCTGCAGAGGTGGCTGTGATCAGGAGCCAGGAACAGTAAGTAAGGCCGGACCCCACAAAACACCACTATCATTATACTTGGTGGTGGTGGTGGGGGGGGGTATAATGATCGGAGGCCCTATGTCCAATGTCACCTTGGTGCCCCGCCATTCCTAGTTACACCACTGCCTGGACCTAAGATAGTACTACAAGGCCAAAACAATAAAATAAGTCAATATAAAAATGTACAACCCTAAAAACTCATCAATATAATAAAAATACAAGTAAAAAATGATTTCCACAAAAAAAGACCATCTTCTTGGGCCATATAAATTATGTAACCAAGATGAACCCCACATATAAAGAAAAGTACCGATGCAGAGTGCCAAGACCTCACAAGGAGCTCACAAGGACTTGGGGGTCACTAAGTAGGATGGAGTTGTAGTGTCCCTGAGGATACAGGATAGTTATGGTTAGTTTCTCTACTCAAGGATGGTAAAAGGACTAAAATGGAGAAAGTGGCAGCAAAGTGATAGCGGGGATACTGAATTTCCCATGATGAGACTATTAAAGGATTATCTTATCTTATATGTTACTTCGAGGAGACAATGGACTTGACAGACATTTAGATCCCTGAACAATAGCTGTAAGTGCATGCTAGTGTTGTCAGTCATGTAATACCAGATATAGGCTAAGTGACTCTTAACCCCATGGTATCTGGTTCGCTGCTGGTCAGCAATGTTCTGGAGATACTTGTCCTCACTGTTCATTCTCTTGCAGTGGTCTGGTCTCAATCTGGCTTTCTTCCAGAGGTGCACGCTTCACCTCCTACCTCAACTTGGTCTCTGAGGCTTGGTCCCTCACATTTTTTTATGGATATCGGACCACATACTCAGAGATGATCTTATAGACTTTTGAATGGTTTGATGTCACCTTGTAGAAGAGGGTCGAGTAGCCGAAGTTCCTATAACTGTTCTGTAGCCTTAACCAATCCCTAGGATGGAGAACCGTAATGGCCAGTGCCTCTACCCCTTACTGACTACTTATTGGTAGATCTTCCTGCAGAAACTTCTGTGCCGGTATGCCATCTGCACTGGTGACCCCTAGTAAGCCCACAGCGTCTACTTAAATTCCCTTAGTGACGTTCATGGAGGTACAAGGACAATTGTCTAGATGACTTCATTGCCTAGTGACCCTGTCAATGCCTGAACAGGTATTTTGACCGAGACTCTGTCTTCCTAATTACATCATGGAAGACAGACTTGCACATTCTCAGTCAGCGCCCTTTATTGGTGTGCATACTTGAGGCACTGACATCCTAATTACATCATGGAAGTCAGATTTGCATATTCTTCCCATGAACAGGTATAGTGAACCAAGTTGTACTGGTGCTCAGTGACATCTGGGCAATACACACCTGCCACATTCAGCTGGAAACGCGTCGCAGACTTCTCACAAGAATTTCACAGGTTCCAAGGTTTCAACATGGGCAGTTTATGAAAGCTAAATCCCATCTGCACAACATCGTATGGATGGTTTAGTGACTCCAAACCAGGTGACAGGTTTCCTTTATGTGCTCAACATACCCTAACATCTAAATTGTTACCACCCAGATTGTATACAATCAGTTGTACAAAAAGATCTAAAAACAGGGA
The DNA here is from genome assembly GCF_031893055.1 of Leptodactylus fuscus. NCBI lineage: Eukaryota > Metazoa > Chordata > Amphibia > Anura > Leptodactylidae > Leptodactylus > Leptodactylus fuscus. The sequence goes on along the minus strand of NC_134271.1, from coordinate 20,876,144 downwards.
CAACACGGTGGCTCAGTGGTTAGCACTGCAGCCTTGCAGCGCTGGAGTCCCGGGTTCGTATCCTGCCAGGAACAACACCTGCAAGGAGTTTGTATGTTCTCCCCGTGTTTGCGTGGATTTCATCCCATTCTACAAAGACATACTGATAGGAAAAAAAAAAAGTACATTGTGATCCCTATATGGGGCTCACAATCTACATAAAAAAAAAAAGAACTTAAAATCTAAAATCAGATCCTTGATATTTTTTTCTTAAGTAAATCCAACTCTCATACCTCCTCAGTCGGGCCCTAGACATCCCGACAACTCTTTTCTTCCAATCAGTATGTCTTTTATACAATAGGAGGAAATCCACGCAAACACGGGGAGAACATACAAACTCCTTGCAGATGTTGTTCCTGGCAGGATTTGAACCCAGGACTCCAGCGTTGGAAGGCTGCAGTGTTGACCACTGAGACACAGTGTTGCCCCATCCAGACAACTTCTTGCCCCGGCTCTGTATACCACTTCATACGAATTTGTCCAAACAAAAAATTTGCCCCTGTAATTTTCTTACAATACAATATCCAGCAAACATACAATAGTCATTAATCAATAAATCTGAATGATTTTTGCTTGGTCTTACCTTTAGAGATGTCCGAACAATGCGCAGTGTGTATATAATCCAAGAAACAAATTGACCCTACAGCGAGTTAGATTCTGTTCGTGGTCCTGAAGCAGAGAGATGAAAGGACAAGACTGCAGAAACTGCGAGAGGCATGTGGTTTTCAGGAGGGGAGAACGGAAGAGAGAGTTCATCGCCCAGTTTAATGCCAGAGCGCTGAACGGAAGGGGTCAGACACACATCCAAAATAGGAACTTCTAAAAAGCCCCGGAGTAATTGCCTTCTGCTTCTAAAGACAAGAACAAGTGTCCTCTAATAGCAATAATATTAAAGGGATGGAAACGAAATGCAGCCCAAGCAGCGACCAAGACGTTATTCTTCATTAAAAAAAAAAAAAAGTTTTTCCTCCCTTCTTGGTTAACATTATCGTGGCCAGACAACTATCCAACAAAGGTTACCGCGGCGTAAAGGAAAGTGTCCCATCCATCATCTGTAATACGTCTGCTATAAGGCGTCATAATCCAAAGCGAAGCCGGAAAGATGGAAACTTGGAGTATTTATTCTCTGCAATCTGGAATTTTATAGTCGTGCATAACACTGGAAGGTCAGCATTGATTCTGTAGCCGATAGAATAATTCAGGGCAATGTGACAGCACTCGGCAGAGTCATATATAACAGCAGAGGGAATGGCGGCCGCTCAAAATATCAGTAATGCAGATCAGAGATGTCATCATGTATACATGAAACAGTACATACACTTACTTCAAGGGGTATTCCGGTGGCAGCCAATAAGGGTTGTTCATTGTACAGTGAAGTCATACAACTTGCCAAAGCACTTTAGCAATTCTTTAATGGAGTTGTCCAGATTTTTTTTTTTCTATGGCCTATACTCGATACAATTGGCTACCAGACCGATGATCTGTACGGAGCCACTTCCAGCGCCCATCCTGTACACAATACAGAAGTTGTCTTGAGAAAGAGGATTGTCTCCACAATGCAGACTTCTCTTTGCTTTGAGGAGCTCTCCTCTGCGTCCCCTACCCTTTCCATAGGCTTCTATTGTACAGATTTGATCAGTAGCAGATGGAGATCAATATGTGAAGAAACGGACCACTCCAAATGTTACAAAATCATCAACGCCAGAGCACTTTAAAGGGATCCTATCATTGGATACCCTTTTTTGTGGCCGCTTACCCGTGAGCGTGCGTGGCCACAAAAAATTGCTGTGGGCATTAGCAGTCGGCTCTGCCTGAGGCCCGATGGCAAAGCCGATTGCGCATGCATAAAAGTTTGAAGCCAGCACCGGAAGAAGACGCAGGGAGAGGCCGTTCCTGGCGAAGATGGAAGCGGCACTGGAGATTTCTCTCTCAGCATTGGGGACGCCTCCAGCGCTGCAAGAGAGCTCATTTGCATACCGAAGAAATCGGGGTTTTCTATCGAACGGCGGCGCAGAGAAGACATCTAAAGGTAGGAGAAGAATAGCCTTTCTTAAGGTTATTCCTATCATGTTAGTCATTTTAATGATAGAATCCCTTTAAAGGGAGTCTGTCATCAGAACCAAGCCTATGAACCCTACCCTGCAGATAGGTTAGGTTCTTCTGAATCAAACGCTGCTTTCCCATAGTGAATAGGTGTATCCATTGCCAAAATATCACAACAAGGATGCTAGCATTGCTCCAAAAAGCTTATTTGTCTACAGGCAAAAACCGTGGCAATGAAGGCAGCGATTTACAAGGGGGAAACAGGTGACGCTATCTGTGGGGCTGGATTTATACGGTGGGTTCTGCTGACACTCTCCCTTTAAGTGGGGGGATGCCCTGAGGAATAACCGTGAATAAACCAACGTCACATAAATAACCATATTGAAATTAAACTGTACGAGTGGTCATAGTGATACTTTGTCGGACACATGCCATGAATATTTGAACAGTTTTCTGTGTAAAAAAAATCCACTGCAGCAAAAATGTGAGAAATACTTGGTGTGAATATAACCTTACAGTAGCAATACAAGAGATTACAAAAGTAAACAGTCTATATCCTGGTCACCGACATCGCAGGGAATTAAACATTTTAGTCTCAGCATTCCTGTATTTTGCTCCTGTGGCTACGAGGAGAATTTCTGTGAATGTCCTCATAGGAAACTGCTATTTGAGCAATCCCAGACGATGTTCTGGAAAGCACAAAGTGCCCGTGGTCTATAAAACCTGGAGCAGCGTTATATGTGTCCACCTAGTGGTGAATACAGGTGGAAAGCTTTATGATGAAAGTATAACGCAGAATAAGATGGCTGTATACCAGGTGACTACTAAGGAGATCACCTATAAATAATAGAGATGAGCGAACACTAAAATGTTCGAGGTTCGAAATTCGATTCGAACAGCCGCTCAATGTTCGTGTGTTCGAACGGGTTTCGAACCCCATTATAGTCTATGGGGAACAGATACTCGTTAAGGGGGAAACCCAAATCCGTGTCTGGAGGGTCACCAAGTCCACTATGACACCCCAGGAAATGATGCCAACACCTCTGGAATGACACTGGGACAGCAGGGGAAGCATGTCTGGGGGCATCTAACACACCAAAGACCCTCTATTACCCCAACATCACTGCCTAACAACTACACACTTTCCACATTCAAAAAAACCTCTATCAAAGTGGGAAAATACCTGGAAACCTTCTTTACTCCCCAAATGGATGGACACAAACCCCAATTTAAGCTCAACAAACAGTAACAACCACCCCTTTAAATCACGTTCCCCATGACAACCACAAATGGAATAGGCAATGGGAATTCCAAAAGCCCTCACCCTTAACTGTCATTTTGAGTGTGTGTGTGTGTGTGTGTGTGTGTGTGTGTGTGTGTGTGTGATGTGGTAAGACCTTCCAAAATTCACTTTTCTAGCCCTTAACATGAGCCCTTCCAAACAAAGTTACATGACCTTAAGCTGAGCTACCAGCAGAGATTGAGGCCCTTGGCATGAGTAGAGCCTTGCACCAGCAGTGTTTTTGGCACTTAGGGTGAGTTGAGCCTTGTACCAGCGTGTGTCCCTTAACATCAGGCGGGCCCTAAGTTCTGCGCTTTGCACAAAAGTTCCACATTAACTAGGCTGAATGGTACAAAGATTAGTAGGCCCGAGAACCAGGAACAGGTCTTGCAATGGCTGTCGGATAACGCTTAAAGCACATTGTCCACCAGCCAGTCAGCCTCTACCTCCTCTTACCCAACAGTCTTGTCCTCCTTCCACCCAAAATTCCCAATCTTCTCAGAACAATAACCCCAACTGTCCCTGCTCCCCAGAGCTGTTCTCCCTTCCTTTGACTGTACCGCAACCTGCCCCTCCATTTCGCGATTCCACGGACCTAACAGACGAGTATCTGTGTCCAGATGCTCAAACACTAGAGTCTCCTCCATTCCATCTCCGGTCGATTTGGTGGCGGATGACCAGCAACCCACCCTCATCGACGACGATGAGACGCAGTTGCTGTCAGGGCAGCCAGTTGACATGCGCATTGTGCAGGAGGAGGAGGCGAGACAGGAGTTGGAAGAGGAGGTGGTGGACGACGAGGACACCGACCCCACCTGGACAAGGCAGATGTCAAGCTGGGAAAGTAGTGTGGATGTTGAGGCAGGTGCAGCACCAAAAAGGGTAGCTAGAGGCAGAGACATGTCCAGAGGCAGAGGTCAGCTGCTTTGCCGAAGCCAGGCCAGACCCGGAATGTCCGAAGATGTTCCCTTTTGTACCCAGCCCAGAAAAACTCCCCCATCGAGGGCACGTTTCTTGAAGGTGTAGAGTTTTTTCAAGGAATGCGCCGAGGACAGATATAGTGTCGTCTACACAATTTGCCTCTCGAAATCGAGTAGGGGCCCTGAGAAGAGCAACCTGTCCACCACTTCAATGCACCGTCATTTGGAATCCAAGCAATGGAATCAGTGGCAGGCAGCAACGGCAGGACAAACGTCGCCCGCCGTTCATGCCACTGCCTCTGCTCACAGTGCTGGCGATGCACTCCAGAGGACGAGCCAGGACATCACTTCATCTGCCTCCGCCACTTTGTTGACTTCTCCCTCATCCTCCTCTGTTTCTGTCTTATCTCCTTCTCCTGCACCATCAAAGGCACCATCAGGCGCTTCTTTACAACAACCCACCATCTCTCAGACATTGGAGCGCCGGCAGAAATACACCGCTAACCACCCACCCACGCAAGCCTAGAACGCCAACATCGCTAAACTGCTGGCCCAGGAGAGGTTGGCGTTCCGGCTTGTTGAAACTCCCGCCTTCCCGGACCTGATGGCAACTGTGGCACCTCACTATGCCGTCCCTAGCCGTCTCAACTTCTCCCGGTGTGGCGTCCCCGCCTTGCACCAGCACGTGTCACTCAACATCAGGTGGGCCCTTAGTTCCGCGCTTTGCTGCAAGGTCCACTTGACCACCGACACTTGGACAAGCGCCTGTGGTCAGGGATGCTGCAGTGCTTATCTTTAATGACAGGCAGGGTGAATGTGGTGGAGTCTGTTCCCCGGGTGCAAACTGGGGTGGCCTATCTCCTCTCCCAGGCCAAAATTCATGGCAGGAGTAGACTGAAACCCTACGACGCTGCAACCTCCACCACAGCTACTAGCGGCAAACGCTAAAACACTGGTGTGGGGAGACGTCAGCAGGCGGTGCTGAAGCTCATCAGCTTGGGGGACAGACAGCACAGTGCCTCCGAGGTCAGGGATGCCATCCTGGCTGAGATGGCTTTTTTTTTTCCCTGCTACACCTGGGGCCTGGCATTTTTACGCCTGTGATAATGGCTGGAACCTGGTAGCGGCTCTGGAGCTTGCCAGCCTCCAACACGTTCCATGTTTGGCCCACGTCTAACCTAGTGGTGCAAAGTTTTTTAAAAACATACCCAAATGTACCGAAGCTACTGTTGAAAATGCGGCGCTTGTGCGCCCACTTTTGCAAGTGCACAGGAGTCGCTGCTAGCCTAAAAACACTCTAGCAAGGCCTACATCTGTCCAAACACAGGCTGTTGTCCGTCATTCACACACGCTGAAACCCTACAATACCATATCTTGAGCAGGGTGTGTGAGCTGCACAGACCTTTGATGGAGTTCCATCTACAAAACCCAAGGGTTCCTCAAAGTCAGCAACCAAAGTTTCTGCACCATGAGTTTCCAGGGGTGGCAGAGTTATGGCTAGGGGAAGAGGCATGGATAGGGATGATGTCTAGGGGCAAAAGCAGTGTGGATGTGGAGGCAAGCTAAGCAGGAAAAACTGGGGGTACAAGCTAAGGCATGGACTGGGGTGATGTCTAGGGGCAAAAGCAGTGTGGATGTGGAGGCAAGCTAAGCAGGAAAAACTGGGGATACAAGCTAAGGCATGGACTGGGGTGATGTCTAGGGGCAAAAGCAGTGTGGATGTGGAGGCAAGCTAAGCAGGAAAAACTGGGGGTACAAGCTAAGGCATGGACTGGGGTGATGTCTAGGGGCAAAAGCAGTGTGGATGTGGAGGCAAGCTAAGCAGGAAAAACTGGGGGTACAAGCTAAGGCATGGACTGGGGTGATGTCTAGGGGCAAAAGCAGTGTGGATGTGGAGGCAAGCTAAGCAGGAAAAACTGGGGGTACAAGCTAAGGCATGGACTGGGGTGATGTCTAGGGGCAAAAGCAGTGTGGATGTGGAGGCAAGCAAAGCAGGGAAAATGGTGGCTAGAGGCAAAGGGATGTCCATAGGCAGCAAGGGCAAAGATGCAAAACTCTCCCGTTTCAAGAATTTTCCTGACTTGTTTCCCCACAAAACATTCCTGGGAGGAGGGCTGAAACACCACCCTCCTCCTCCTCCGCTGTTAGATTTACCCCAGCTACGAGCTGAAAACGCTGCAACACTGGTGTGGGGAGACGTCAGCAGGCTGGGCTGAAGCTCATCAGCTTGGGAGACGGACAGCACACTGCCTCTGAGGTCAGGGATGCCATCCTGGATGAGATGGCAATTTGTTTATCCCCGCTGCCCCTGGGGCCAGGTTTTTTAGCTTGTTGGAGGGCTCTGGAGCTTGCCAGCCTCCAACACGTTCCATGCCTGGCCCACATGTTCAATGTAGTGGTGCAATGATTTTTAAAAACATACCCCAAATTAGCTGAGCTAAGGGTGAAAGTGCGGCACTTGGACACCCACTTTCCCAAGTCTACAGTACCTGGAGCTAGCCGCAATACACTCCAGCAAGGCCTACATCTGCCTGAAGCACCTACTGTTGTGCGAGGTCACCACATGCTCTAACCCTAGATACCGTATGTTCAGCAGGGTGTGTGAGCAGCAGAGACCTTTGATGGAGTACCAGCTACAAAACCCAAGGGTTCCTCAGAGTCAGCTCCCTTACTTTCTGCACCATGAGTTTCCATGGGTGGCAGACTTATGGCTAGAGGCACAGGCATGGATAGGGGTGATGTGTAGGGGCAAAAGCAGTGTGGATGTGGAGGCAAGCTAAGCAGCAAAAACTGGGGGTACAAGCAGCCGGTGACATCATCACTGACAAGCACAGCTGTCTGTCAGCTGACAGGCTGACTTTCACCAAAATGAACAGACAATGGATAGACTCATCATATACATGTCAGTTACATGACAAATTTAGTGCAATTTGCAAGTCCAAGATGGTTTGGAGATCTGCGGAGAGGAATCTCACCACCTCTTGCGGGTGCCATCATTTGGAAGGCAAGCCCTGGGCTCAGTGGGTGAGAGCAAGCGCAGGATAATCGTCGTTTGGCCTGGCGGCCACTGCCTCTTCCACTGTTGACAGGGCTGGCGCTGCAGTCCAGACCAGGAGCCAGGACACCTCCACATCTGCCTCTGACACTTTGGGGAGTTCACCCTTATCCTCACCTTTTCCTGCCATTTCTCCTTTTGCCCGCGCCATCATGCGCCTCTTCCCAGCAACTCCCCATCTCCCAAGCCTTTCATTTCATGCTAAAGTACAGCGCAACCCACCCACATGCCCAAGGCTTCAACGGCCTCATCTCAAGAAATCTGGCCCAGGAGATGTTGGAATCCCGGCTGGGGGACACTCTGCCCTTTTTGGGCAGAGTGTCTACTGCGCCACCGCACTGTGCCGTCCACACCAGCACTTTCCCCCAAACATGAGGCGGTCCCTAAATTCAGCGCTTAGCCCTAAAGTTCCATGTGACCAGTTACGAATGGACAAGTGCATGCGGACAGGGACGCTACCTTTCAATTTGGGCACAGTGGTTGAATGTAGTTGAGGCGTGGACCGGGTCGCAAAATGTGGTGGCCTGACTTGTCTCCCCACACAACATTCCTGGGAGGAGGGCTGAAACACCACCCTCCTCCGCTGTTAAATTGACCCCAGCTACGAGCTGGAAACGCTGCAACACTGGTGTGGGGAGACGTCAGCGGGCCGTGCTGAAGCTCATCAGCTTGGGGGCCAGACAGCACACTGCCTACAAAGTGAGTCATGCCATCCTCGATGAGACGGCAATGTGGTTTTTGCCACTGCACCTGGGCCCAGGCATGTTGTCATGTGTGATAATGGCCGTAACCTGGGATTGGCTCTGTAGCTTGGCAGCCTGCAACATATTCCATGCCTGGGCCACGTTTTTAACTCATTGCTGCTAATCTTTTGAAAAAGGTACCCCAATGTTCCTGAGCTACTGGTGAAAGTGTGGCGCTTGTGCGGATAGTTTTTAAAGTGTATAGTTGCCGCTGCTAGCCTCTATGCACTCCTACAACGCCTGTACCTGCTGGAACAACGGCTGTTGTGCGACGTCTCCACACTGCTGGCACTAAACATATCATGTGTTGAGCAGAGTGTGTGAGCAGCACAGACCTTTGATGTAGTTCCAACTCCAAAACCCTCGGGTTCGTCAAAGTCAACTCCCTCAGTTGCTCAACCATGAGTGGCCATGGGTGGCAGACTTATGTGAAATCCCATCCCATCCATTGCACTGGACACGAAACATTAGCATGCGCTCAGCACAACTTCGGATATGGCAGATGCGTTAAGCAGGGTGCAGGGTACAACACAGACCAGGCCCGAGCACCAGGAACAGGTGTTAGAAATACTGCAGCATCTGCCATTTCCTTCCAATTTTGGGGTTTTGGACCCGCCACCGACTTGTCTGGACCTAAGTGGGGATCATGAGACACAGTTGCCATCAAGGCAAGCTGTGGTCATGTGCGGTTTGCAGTAAGGGGGCAGTGCGCAATTGGAAGAGGAGTTGGTGGATGACGAGGCCACCGACCCCACATGGACAGGGGTGATGTCTAGGGGCTAAAGCAGTGTAGATGTAGAGGGAAGCTAAATCAACAAAAAACCTGGGTAGAAGCAAAGGCATAAACTGGGGTGATGTTTAGGGGTGAAAGCAGAGTAGATGTGGAGGGAAGCTAAGCAGCAAAAACAGTGGGTAGAAGCAAAGGCATGCAAAACTCTACCCTGTTGGAAGACTTATTCCTAGGTCTGGAACACGTTAATGGCCCCCCTGGACAAATTACTGCCACTCAGGGGCCTAGTGTCACCAGGAGGGACAAGTATAGGCGCATGTTGTGGGAATACCTGGCCGACACCAGCTCTGTCCTCTCCGATCCCTCTGTGCTCTACAGCCTAAACTTATTTTCTCATCTTTTTTTCTGAACTGCACATCTCTTGCCTGCTTCCTTTGGGATCTTAGAAATGGTGGTCCACTTCCACAGATGGTAACTTCAATAGACAGTGTAACGGGAGTAGCTGAGGGATCGCTGTCTTAACCACTTTTTGGCACAAAATTAACTTCCAAAGCCAAATATGGTGCAAGTATATGATGCAAGGACACCTACACACCTATCTCTGACACATTGGGGAGTTCACCCTCATGCGCCCTTTTGGCCTGCACCATCATGCGCCTCTTCCCAGCCACTCCACATTTCCCAAGCTTTTCATTGCAGGCAGAAGTACAATACAACCCACCCCCATGCCCAAGCCTGTAACAGCCTCATCGATAAACTGCTGGCCCTGGAGATGTTGGTGTTTGTTTATGCTTCTGGAGACCCAGGCCTTCCGTCAGCAGATGGCAGCTGGGGCACCTCCCTATGCTGGGCCTAGCCGTTACTACTTCTCTTGGTGTGCTGTCTCTGCCTTGCGACTGCATGTGTCCCATAACATCAGTCGGGCCCAGAGCTCTGCGCTTTGCTGCAAGGTCCACTTGACCACCGACACATGGACAAGCGCCTGTGGTCAGGGATGCTGCAGTGCTTATCTTTAATGACAGGCAGGGTGAATGTGGTGGAGTCTGTTCCCCGGGTGCAAACTGGGGTGGCCTATCTCCTCTCCCAGGCCAAAATTCATGGCAGGAGTAGACTGAAACCCTACGAAGCTGCAACCTCCACCCCAGCTACTAGCGGAAAACACTGTAACACTGGCATGGGGAGATGTCAGTAGGCCGTGCTGAAACTGATCAGCTTGGGGGACAGACAGCACAGTGCCTCCGAGGTCAGGGATGCCATCCTGGCTGAGATGGCATTTTTTTTTCCCTGCTACACCTGGGGCCTGGCATTTTTGCGCCTGTGATAATGGCTGGAACCTGGTAGCAGATCTGGAGCTTGCCAGACTCAAACACGGTCCACGCATGGCCCACGTTTTCCAACTTGTTGGTGCCATGTTTCTTTGAAACCTACACCATTGTGCCTGATATACAGGTCAAAGTGGGGCCATTTTCGTAAGTGAGAACTAGCCTCTGCTAGGCAGAAAACATTCAGAGCACACTCCTCTCATCTTCGCACCGTTGGCTGGCGGAGGAAGACGAGGGGGTTGGAGTGGCATCTGATGTCCCTATCCCACACGAGGCTAGAGGGTGCACTTCAGTGCATCCCATTGCTTCACCACAAATGGTGTGAAGGGGAGTGGAAAATGGAGGAAATGGAGAGTGACCCTTACAGTTGGGGCCAGCAAAGGCATGCCAAGTAACACACTGGCACACATGGCTGACTTCATCTTGGGTTGCTTTTCAACACATATTTCACATCATGAAGAACAAATAATACTGGATTTTTTCAAGCCTCGAACCCCGGTCTAGGTCTAATGTCTGTTCCTTTCTTATATTAGGGGAGAGGGAAAAAAAATTACTTCAGTGATACGTTTAGCGTACATAGACTGACTATTAATGTGTATCCCACTTAGTGTTGTTAGGGTTACACACCGTCACAACCTGGCTAAAGCTTCTATAGCTGTTAATAAAGTCAACATAACTTTACGGTATCCAAAAAGACAGCTGGTACCGACAGAGAGCAAGACAAATGTCACCCAAAGCTGTGAGCTCTGAACACCCACAGTGACTTTGGCGTCATCATCATTATAAGGGAGCGGGTGGTAATAAATAACTTGGCAGTGCCTAAAACCCAAAAAGCTTATACAACTATATTTACATTAAGATACACAAATGAAACTTTTCAGTAGCATGTCATGAGACAAGCTGATAAGCTCTTCCTTTGTGCAGTGCTATTTGAAAGTTAAACGCTGCCTTTATTTTAATTCTGGAGAAGGTGCAGACATTAGATTTAGAACATGTTGTCTTCATTGTCCAAATCCTCTATATAGGTAACGTGTTTTTCGGGCCGAGCTGTCTGGGAACGAGCTGGTGCAGCACTGACAACCTGGGTGAATATGGCAAGAGCCTGAGATGTAGGGTGAATGAATCCCCAAATTATTTGTGGAATTCCCAGTGAGACAATGGCACTGTATACCAGTATTAAAAATTGTGGGTGCACATAACCCCCATATATTCTTTGAATTCCCAGTCAGACAATGGCACTGTATACCAGTATTAAAAATTGTGGGTGCACATAACCCCCATATATTCTTTGAATTCCCAGTGAGACAAAGGAACTGTATAGCAGTATTAAAAATTGTGGGTGCACATAACCCCAATATATTCTTTGAATTCCCAGTCAGACAATGGCACTGTATACCAGTATTAAAAATTGTGGGTGCACATAACCCCCATATATTCTTTGAATTCCCAGTGAGACAAAGGAACTGTATAGCAGTATTAAAAATTGTGGGTGCACGTAACCCCCATATATTCTTTGAATTCCCAGTCAGACAATGGCACTGTATACCAGTAGTAAAAATTGTGGGTGCACATAACCCCAATATATTCTTTGAATTCCCAGTCAGACAATGGCACTGTATACCAGTAGTAAAAATTGTGGGTGCACATAACCCCCATATATTCTTTGAATTCCCAGTGAGACAAAGGAACTGTATAGCAGTATTAAAAATTGTGGGTGCACGTAACCCCCATATATTCTTTGAATTCCCAGTCAGACAATGGCACTGTATACCAGTAGTAAAAATTGTGGGTGCACATAACCCCAATATATTCTTTGAATTCCCAGTCAGACAATGGCACTGTATACCAGTAGTAAAAATTGTGGGTGCACATAACCCCCATATATTCTTTGAATTCCCAGTGAGACAATGGCACTATCTACCAGTAGCAAAAATTGTGGGTGCACGTAACCCCCATATATTCTTTGAATTCCCAGTCAGACAATGGCACTGTATACCAGTAGTAAAAATTGTGGGTGCACATAACCCCAATATATTCTTTGAATTCCCAGTCAGACAATGGCACTGTATACCAGTAGTAAAAATTGTGGGTGCACATAACCCCCATATATTCTTTGAATTCCCAGTGAGACAATGGCACTATCTACCAGTAGCAAAAATTGTGGGTGCACGTAACCCCAATATATTCTTTGAATTCCCAGTCAGACAATGGCACTGTATACCAGTATTAAAAATTGTGGGTGCACATAACCCCCATATATTCTTTGAATTCCCAGTCAGACAATGGCACTATATACCAGTAGTAAAAATTGTGGGTGCACATAACCCCAATATATTCTTTGAATTCCCAGTCAGACAATGGCACTGTATACCAGTATTAAAAATTGTGGGTGCACATAACCCCCATATATTCTTTGAATTCCCAGTCAGACAATGGCACTGTATACCAGTATTAAAAATTGTGGGTGCACATAACCCCCATATATTCTTTGAATTCCCAGTCAGACAATGGCACTGTATACCAGTATTAAAAATTGTGGGTGCACATAACCCCCATATATTCTTTGAATTCCCAGTGAGACAAAGGAACTGTATAGCAGTATTAAAAATTGTGGGTGCACGTAACCCCCATATATTCTTTGAATTCCCAGTCAGACAATGGCACTGTATACCAGTATTAAAAATTGTGGGTGCACATAACCCCCATATATTCTTTGAATTCCCAGTCAGACAATGGCACTGTATACCAGTATTAAAAATTGTGGGTGCACATAACCCCCATATATTCTTTGAATTCCCAGTGAGACAAAGGAACTGTATAGCAGTATTAAAAATTGTGGGTGCACGTAACCCCCATATATTCTTTGAATTCCCAGTCAGACAATGGCACTGTATACCAGTATTAAAAATTGTGGGTGCACATAACCCCCATATATTCTTTGAATTCCCAGTGAGACAAAGGAACTGTATAGCAGTATTAAAAATTGTGGGTGCACGTAACCCCCATATATTCTTTGAATTCCCAGTCAGACAATGGCACTGTATACCAGTATTAAGAATTGTGGGTGCACATAACCCCCATATATTCTTTGAATTCCCAGTCAGACAATGGCACTGTATACCAGTATTAAAAATTGTGGGTGCACATAACCCCCATATATTCTTTGAATTCCCAGTGAGACAAAGGAACTGTATAGCAGTATTAAAAATTGTGGGTGCACGTAACCCCCATATATTCTTTGAATTCCCAGTCAGACAATGGCACTGTATACCAGTATTAAAAATTGTGGGTGCACGTCACCCCAATATATTCTTTGAATTCCCAGTCAGACAATGGCACTGTATACCAGTAGTAAAAATTGTGGGTGCACATAACCCCCATATATTCTTTGAATTCCCAGTCAGACAATGGCACTGTATACCAGTATTAAAAATTGTGGGTGCACATAACCCCCATATATTCTTTGAATTCCCAGTCAGACAATGGCACTGTATACCAGTATTAAAAATTGTGGGTGCACATAACCCCCATATATTCTTTGAATTCCCAGTCAGACAATGGCACTGTATACCAGTATTAAAAATTGTGGGTGCACATAACCCCCATATATTCTTTGAATTCCCAGTGAGACAAAGGAACTGTATAGCAGTATTAAAAATTGTGGGTGCACGTAACCCCCATATATTCTTTGAATTCCCAGTCAGACAATGGCACTGTATACCAGTATTAAAAATTGTGGGTGCACATAACCCCCATATATTCTTTGAATTCCCAGTGAGACAATGGAACTGTATAGCAGTATTAAAAATTGTGGGTGCACGTAACCCCCATATATTCTTTGAATTCCCAGTCAGACAATGGCACTGTATACCAGTAGTAAAAATTGTGGGTGCACGTAACCCCCATATATTCTTTGAATTCCCAGTCAGACAATGGCACTATATACCAGTATTAAAAATTGTGGGTGCACATAACCCCCATATATTCTTTGAATTCCCAGTCAGACAATGGCACTGTATACCAGTAGTAAAAATTGTGGGTGCACATAACCCCCATATATTCTTTGAATTCCCAGTCAGACAATGGCACTGTATACCAGTAGTAAAAATTGTGGGTGCACGTAACCCCCATATATTCTTTGAATTCCCAGTGAGACAAAGGAACTGTATAGCAGTATTAAAAATTGTGGGTGCACGTAACCCCCATATATTCTTTGAATTCCCAGTCAGACAATGGCACTGTATACCAGTATTAAAAATTGTGGGTGCACATAACCCCCATATATTCTTTGAATTCCCAGTGAGACAAAGGAACTGTATAGCAGTATTAAAAATTGTGGGTGCACGTAACCCCAATATATTCTTTGAATTCCCAGTCAGACAATGGCACTGTATACCAGTAGTAAAAATTGTGGGTGCACATAACCCCCATATATTCTTTGAATTCCCAGTCAGACAATGGCACTGTATACCAGTATTAAAAATTGTGGGTGCACATAACCCCCATATATTCTTTGAATTCCCAGTCAGACAATGGCACTGTATACCAGTATTAAAAATTGTGGGTGCACGTAACCCCCATATATTCTTTGAATTCCCAGTCAGACAATGGCACTGTATACCAGTATTAAAAATTGTGGGTGCACATAACCCCCATATATTCTTTGAATTCCCAGTGAGACAATGGAACTGTATAGCAGTATTAAAAATTGTGGGTGCACGTAACCCCCATATATTCTTTGAATTCCCAGTCAGACAATGGCACTGTATACCAGTATTAAAAATTGTGGGTGCACATAACCCCCATATATTCTTTGAATTCCCAGTGAGACAATGGAACTGTATAGCAGTATTAAAAATTGTGGGTGCACGTAACCCCCATATATTCTTTGAATTCCCAGTCAGACAATGGCACTGTATACCAGTAGTAAAAATTGTGGGTGCACGTAACCCCCATATATTCTTTGAATTCCCAGTCAGACAATGGCACTATATACCAGTATTAAAAATTGTGGGTGCACATAACCCCCATATATTCTTTGAATTCCCAGTCAGACAATGGCACTGTATACCAGTAGTAAAAATTGTGGGTGCACATAACCCCCATATATTCTTTGAATTCCCAGTCAGACAATGGCACTGTATACCAGTAGTAAAAATTGTGGGTGCACGTAACCCCCATATATTCTTTGAATTCCCAGTCAGACAATGGCACTATATACCAGTATTAAAAATTGTGGGTGCACATAACCCCCATATATTCTTTGAATTCCCAGTCAGACAATGGCACTGTATACCAGTAGTAAAAATTGTGGGTGCACATAACCCCCATATATTCTTTGAATTCCCAGTCAGACAATGGCACTGTATACCAGTATTAAAAATTGTGGGTGCACATAACCCCCATATATTCTTTGAATTCCCAGTGAGACAAAGGAACTGTATAGCAGTATTAAAAATTGTGGGTGCACGTAACCCCCATATATTCTTTGAATTCCCAGTCAGACAATGGCACTGTATAGCAGTATTAAAAATTGTGGGTGCACGTAACCCCCATATATTCTTTGAATTCCCAGTCAGACAATGGCACTGTATACCAGTATTAAAAATTGTGGGTGCACATAACCCCCATATATTCTTTGAATTCCCAGTGAGACAATGGCACTGTATAGCAGTAGCAAAAATTGTGGGTGCACGTCACCCCAATATATTCTTTGAATTCCCAGTCAGACAATGGCACTATATACCAGTAGCAAAAATTGTGGGTGTATATAGCCCCAATTCTATTGCTAGGGGACTTGCAGGGTATTTCTGAGGTGAAGGTGGGGGGGCACACCGTTGGAACGGGGATTTGGGGTGTATATATGGGGTATACGGGAATACACTGTCAGTGTGTTCCATTCAGGATCCTGGGAAAGCTGGGTTGCGGCGATTGAGCCCGTCAGTGCCACGTTACACTGACAAGCTTCTCCCTGGAATTGAAGTTATATGTAAGCCCAATATATTCTTTGAATTCCCAGTGAGACAATGGCACTATATGGCAGTAGCAAAAATAGTGGGTGTATATAGCCCCAATCCTATTGCTAGGGGACTTGCAGGGTATTTCTGGGGTGAAGGTGGGGGGGCACACCGTTGGAACGGGTATCGGGGGTATATATCGGGTATACGGGAATACACTGACAGTGTATTCCATTCAGGATCCTGGGAAAGCTGGGTTGCGGCGATTGAGCCCGTCAGTGCCACGTTACACTGACAAGCTTCTCCCTGGAATTTAGCTCTTATAAGAGCTGTTGGTTGTCTTCTCCTTCCTATCCTAGCCTGTCCCTGCCTACCCAGAATCTAACCCCTAGCTAACTGGACGGAAACCTCCGTCCTCGGTGAATTGCAAGCTCAGAATGACGCGAAGCTGGGCGGCGCTGTTCTTTTAAATTAGAGGTCACATGTTTTCGGCAGCCAATGGGTTTTGCCTACTTTTTTCAACGTCACCGGTGTCGTAGTTCCTGTCCCACCTACCCTGTGCTGTTATTGGAGCAAAAAAGGCGCCAGGGAAGGTGGGAGGGGAATCGAGTAATGGTGCACTTTACCACGCGGTGTTCGATTCGATTCGAACATGCCGAACAGCCTAATATCCGATCGAACATGAGTTCGATAGAACACTGTTCGCTCATCTCTAATAAATAACATCCCTCTAAATGAGTCTACATGTACTTACTATAAAACCTGGTGATGACCATTTATATTAACTCTATCTACCTATAGGCAAGTCCACCACCACCCCGATGTGGATAATAACTACAATGGATCATTTAGGAGAAACATTAAAAATTAAAGGGAATTTCCAGGACATTGACCATTTTGGTTTAGTCTTTGTATAGGCCACAAATATTAGACTCCTGATACCCCCAACAGTCAGCAGACTGAAGGACGGCTCCCACGAGCAATGCATGCCCCTTACTAGGCACAGTGCCATACATTTTGCAGAGACTGTGCCTGCAACTGACTTGCTCAGCATAGGCCCTGGTCACATCTGCGTTCGGCCATTCCGTTCCCATCTCTGCAGGAAAATGCAGAGAGAAAAGTCCTCCAAGCAGCGCTTTTCTATCCGCATTTTTCCTGCGGAAACCACACGAACCCCATTATAGACTTTGGGGTAGGCAGGTTTCCTTAGGTAACCGCTTTTTATGTGTATAGGTTTCCGTTCGGCGGTTCTCCAAGTCGGCTCACCAAACAGAAACCTGAAAGCAGATGTCAAACAGGCCTTAGACCTATTAAAGTGAATAGGACTGATCTCTAATACCCGGCACTGCCACTAGCAAATACCTGGTAAACAATGAAGGGAATGAAAATCCTTCCAGAGCACTACCGCCTTATTGGTCCAGGTCTATGATAAGTTTACTGTACTGTTACATCATCTTGTGTGTTAGTCATACTATTGCATTATTTTTATACTGTGATGTCACTGTGTGCATTATGCCTATGTGAGGTATGTATGGTACAAGATAGCTCACATTGTACCTCTGTATTTAACATCAATATTTGTACCTCATGGTCTATCTATCTACTTTGTCTTTTGTGATAGTACTATGATATGATCATGTACATTATAAAGGCAATGTGACATTGTTCTGTGCATTATGACAGAACTGTGAAATGTTACTGTGACATCATGTTATGTCCTAACTCAATACTGTGACATCACTCTGGTAGAACTACTGCATCACTTAAAGACGAGAGCAAAATTGCTGTCAAAGTTGACCCCAATGGACACTGATCATATTCCAAAGTTTGATACCACTCGATTTCACCACATGGTTTTGTGACATCATGGTGTGCAGTATGATGATACAATGACATCATTTTGTGCATTATGAAGGTACTATGACATCACCTTATGTGGAAACTCAGTATCATCACTGTATGTTATTGCAATACTGTTTCATTAGTTACAGACTGGAGAGCAAAATTGTTGACCCTAAGCTCGTTCACACGGGGCAAGAAGGGGCAGATTCTGACACAGAATCCACCCCCTCACAGTGGTGGTCTATGTAGACCGCTAGCTTACTTTTTTCTGTGAGTGGCATGTTCCAGCTCACGGAAAAAAGAAGCAAGCTGCCCTTTCTTCAGGCGGATTCCGCGGCTGAGTCAGCCCCAGCGTCCGCCTCGCAGCAGCACCCTCCACACCAGACCCATTCATTTGGGCCTGCTATGGAGTAGGAAGCCGCGACTGTCCCGCATCAGAATCAGGACCAAAATACGCAGTCCCATGCCCCATGTGAACGAGGCCTAACAGAGACAGACCCAACTCCAGACTGATGTACTGGATTCCGCTATATGGTGGACACCAGGTCTAAGCAAAAACTGCCTGTATTAGGAAAGTACTATGGTATTTTTATTGCATTATGATGGTACTGTGACATCACCGTAAGGAGTAACTTAATAACATGACATCACAGTGTACAATATCGCAGAACTATTACATAACTCATTGCCAAGCAAGATTGAAGCAGAGCTCATTTCTGATATGGGGCTCCAGGATTACTCTTTAGGCTTTTAGAACTATCCAGATTTCAGTCAAAATTAAAACCTATCACGTGCACCATAGCACGTAGAAGCCTGAGAGCATACGGTATATCTTGTGGCATTGCCTTTCAAAGCAATCCAAGGAAATGTATTTGGTAAGTGCTTCATCCCCTTTAAAGCGCACGTACTTTAATCTTCTGCTGCAGTTGCTGGAATCTCAGTTTTCTGCTTATCTTCCTTGTTGTCAATACACAAAAGGAAAGAAATAAATCATGGATATTGCCAAGCTGGTCAGCGGATACACAGAGCCCGAGATGAAGTAGAAGACAATAAGTTGTATTTGTCTAAGTAACAAAAAGTAATTTTCTGAAGCTAGCGCATTAGGTTTTTCATCTTGTCTGCTCGGAGTCGGGTTAGATTAGGTGAATGGGGTGCTGGGGATAAATTGCACATTATGCACATCAGTAAAAGAAGACACCAGGATGGATACAGGAGCCCTGATACCGAAGGAAAAGCTACTAATAGTCAGCAATAGGCTCTCTGGGGAAGGAGCTCGGCAAGACTACAGACAGGTGGAGATAAAGGAATTCAGCACACGTCTTCCCTCCCCACAGATCGATAGGTGAAACATCTTATGATAGACACAGACCTGTTGCTCTTTTATGCCGAGGCTCAATGACCTACGGTTAACAGTTTAACATAGATTTGCTTGACAAGGTAATGTGAGTTATACAGACACGGAATAGGGAACGCAAATATTCCAAAAATACAGAAGAAATAATGCAGCAAAAATTAAACTGCGCCTATAAATGATGCACATATACCGTAGTAGTTACATATTCTGATATCAGGTACCTGTGGCAACATGGAATAACATTCAGGTTGCACTACCTACTCTATTTCCACTGCCGACTTGGAAGCCAGTCAAGCCAAAATAGATATCCCTCATCTCTGTCTACTGCCCTACCCGTGCTCTCCGTTCACTCAATGACCTAACAATTACATCCTCTATTATCAGAACCTCCCACGCTCGTATACAAGACTTCTCCCGAGCTGCACCACTTCTCTGGAATGCTCTACCCTGGACAATCAGATTAATTCCCAATTTCCACAGCTTCAAGCGCAAATTAAAGACACATCTTATCAGACAAGCCTATTACAATTCCTAATATAAACCCTTGCGTACCGTAATTAGAATTCCTAAAATTAACCCTTTGCTGTTCCAGCTCCCACATGATATGATGCCGTTTCAGGCTAACTCTATATGTCCAAGCTCCATCCACATATTAAAGGACACGACTGGTGACAGCTCATACAGTTTTATGTTTGTGTAATGATAGTGATATCTATTACGAAATTGTCTGACCACTGTATAAGCAATGACGCCCCTGCTACCTCTTGTGTCACCTACTCTACCTCATAGATTGTAAGCTCTTGCGAGCAGAACCCTCAGTCCCATTGTGTGAAGTAACCAGTTCTTTGTAATGTATCTTTCTGTCTGTATTTGAACCCTATAAATTGTACAGTGCTGCGGAATATGTTGGTGCTACATAAATAAAATGTATTATTATTATTAGGACATCCCAGTCACAGGTGGGAGATTCCCGTAAATATGGTAAGATGGGGGGGTCCCATAAATGTGACGACACGTACGCCTTTGGAGCCACAACAGGAGGCACAGACCCGGGAAAACAGCTGATCGGGTGGTTTTGCAAAATCCTGAAGCAATAATGGACATGATGGTCTTTTTGCAATATGCAGATGGGATCTATTTAAATAGTATTCATTATGCTAAAAATGTAGATTGCCACAGGTGCCAACAAATTTGTGGAGACCATTCCTAAATGGAGGTCATACCAAGCAATACTGTTGCATATTCACCCATCCCCAGCACCCTGTTGTCCATTCCTGATCCCCTTTTCCATGCCAGGGCTCACAGTGTCAGAAGTTGTGAGGGTCATGTGACCACGAAGACCGATCGGTGGCCTCAGTGGTCGCTAGTAAGAAACCAGTGATGTGAGTGATGTCCCTGCTCCTTCGCCAGATTATTAGGACCTCTCTTATTCTTTTGCACCTACCGTGGTCAGCCAATGTATTGCTCCAAATCCTAGTCAACCCCTTTAGATCCTGGCAGCTATACTGCAACAGGAAATTGCTTTAGGTTAGCCACTGCTGAATGTATGGCAGTTGTCCTGAAGTGATTTTGCCCAATGTGCCAACGATGGTTCTTACCTGCTATTTCCATCAGGGCACGGCTATAGTCAGTGACTGCAGCTTTTCTGTATGGTATGACTGCATTTCCATTTGTGTCCCAGATTCTGTCAAATATACCAGACAATCTAGCCCAGCATGCTGCTCCATTTTGGAACCTTCATGAACCCCATTTATGTTAATGGGGTCTATCAGGCACCACTGGTGACCATCATGTAACGGATCAGTCTTGCTTTCTATTTTTCTGTTCCTACGATGGACACAGATATGAACCCAGCCTGGAACGTACTGTAAGTGTTGGTGTGAAACAAACCTCATACTCCCCTATCCCCGACTACTGTTCTATCGCCACTGCCGTATCACAGATTGGCAAAAGCCAAAGGCAGAATATTACCAGATACGAGCTGTATTGTACTAACTAAAGGATGAATCCAAATTATCCAGACATCTGAAACCCATCAAGAAACGGATGAAAAAGTAATGAAGGGTTCTTCAATGATTCTTCTATATTCCAACAAGATACCGCGAGGGAAAAGGGATTGTTTATAGACTATTCGTGCAAACACTGCCCAAGGAAAAAAATAATAATAATCTCCATGGAAGGAAAACGTCCTCCCAGCCATCCATTCCCCTTACCTTAGGCCAGCTTCTGGACTCCAAACATCATAGTCATCTATGACTCTAGGAGTCCTGAGATAGAAGTCCCGCATACAGGCATGGTGGTAGACACCTCCAGCATCTAGGATCACTGCTTGGTCCAGTAAACACCCAGTCACACCAATGACAACCATGTGAAGCCTTCCATTTGTACTTTAACACTGCGTCCAGTCGTCCGTCTACATCTGTCAATCAGGGAAAACTAAATGGACTCCCGACGGTACTGGAAAATAGTCTAAGAATGTTATTCTGAATTTTCATAAGCCAGACAACACAATATATGGGCTAAGCATTCTACAAAAGAAATAGAGCTATTAGTTTTCAGCCTTCACTGCTGGGACAACACCAATAAATTTTCTGCAGTATTACCCAACTCAGAAAGAAATAACACGTAAACATGACACAGAATACCGCAAGAGCTATCATAATATGATGAGATAACCAACTACATAAACACACAGATGGCTGCAGACACATAGACGCGAGAAGAGTCCAGCGAAGAGCCGCGTATCAACAAAAGCATCGTGTGGCAAGAAAGCAGATCAGCTGGCTGGGAAATGAAGCCGCGCTACCCTATAATCTCACTGACAAAGCTTTACACAAGTCAGACTCAGACTTTGCTTCACTTCCTCACCCGACTGACAGCTTCACATTTGCTCCACGCCCAATGCCGGATAGTAATTACCATCCAAACACTGTAATAATAATATTAACTCTTACCAGGCCGGGCAAGAATCTAAAGCGCTATTAAACTGCCCACACTGAAAGGCTTCAGACATTGACCATGTGTATGGTGGGTACCAGGCTGAAGCTGAAGCAAGACAAGGGGTTTGCTCAAATAGCAATGGCACAAAATGTCCTGAACGTTCAGATACTAAGATGAGGAAACTTAAAGGGGTTGTCCAGAAGAATATTAAGATACATATGTTATTGTTTGTATATACTTTCTGTAGAAATGTCTCATGGTTTCCTAGATCTCTGCTTGCTGTCATTCATTCTGCTTATTTCAGATGTAAAAAAAAAAATCAGTCCTTTGTTTATCACTTGATCATGGACTATAGATCACATGACCATAGACTGATTATCACATGACCATGGACTATAGATCACATGACAATGAACTGCAGATCACATGACCATGGACTGCAGATCACATGACCATGGACTGCAGATCACATGACCATGGACTGCAGATCACATGACCATGGACTGCAGATCACATGACCATGGACTGCAGATCACATGACCATGGACTGCTTTTTATCCAGAAGCAGAATGAATGACAACAAGCAAAGATCTAGAAAACTGTGAGGAATTAATACAGAAAGTATATTGTAAAACTGTAGAACGTCTCACAATACAAACTATTACATTTGTCTCTCAATATTTGTCTGAACCTGGACAACCCCTTTAAATACCCCTCACCTAACTTGTAGGCCAACTAGCTAAATGTATACTGCAGACACAGGTGGGTCATTTTTTTCATATCACAATTTTAATTGAAAGAATCTGTTCCCGGGGATTCATATAGTTGTGTCTGATCCTCTGGTTCCAGCGGTGTCGCTTACTGTTTCTTTCTTGTAGTAGTTCTTAGAAAATCCCACATTATTAGGTATGGCTACATCTCAATGATATGTACATGCGGCAATCCCTCAATATTCATGAGTTGTTGGATATCCCTGCCCACTACTGACAGCTTTCTCCCTAGGTATAGCATAGGGAGCATCTGTCAATCAGCTGCAGAAAGGCAGGGGAGCCCTAAGGTCAAGAAGTGCAAGGAATCCTGCACCTAAGTAATCTGTATAAGTAGTCAGCATTATTTATGGGGTGCCTTACATTCACATAGGGTCATGCCATAGCATCTCAATGGGGTTGATGTCACACTCAGCACTTGGACATTCTAAAACACAAATCAACCATTCTTGGGTGATTGCCCCCAGCTCCATAAAAGTGAATGGTGCACCAGACACGCAAGCATACTGGGGAACCATTCAGTAACTTTCATTCCCCTGTCCTCCTTATCAATTGGGGACCCATCGATTGAGCCTCTAATGATTTAACATTTATCCCCTAGCCACAGGACAGGGGAGAAGTGTCCAGAACAACGCAACCCCTTTAAATTTTGCTCATCCACAAATCCCCCCAATAGTGCTGCACCTTCCTCGATTTCTTCCCTCATCACCATCTACAACCCTACCCGTCCTCTCCATTCTGTCAATAACCTTAGACTTGTGTTCTCTGTTATCTGAACATCCCCATTCCCAAGACTATTCTCGAGCTGCACCAACGCTCTGGAATGGTTTACCCTATACAAAGATTAATTCTCAAAAAAAAAACAGACCACGGTACATCTTTTTACTTCCAGATCATATTTTTATCTCAAATTAATCTAAGGTTTTTATCAGAACTATTCTTTTTACTTTATTCCGCAGAACAATACGACCTTCTTAATTAAAAATAAGCTGGACCATTGAACCAAACAAACCCTCTTCTCTCTTGAGTCACCCATATTTCCTCATAGATTGTAAGCTATTGTGGGCAGGGCCCTTACTCCTATTTAATATGTAAATTATTGTTTACACTGTAATAATATTTTCTGTTCATGTATATTCATGGAATATGTTGGTGCTTAATAAATAAAATTATTCAGTAATTAAATAATTATGTTTAAACCTTCAAGTGCATTAACAAGTCACAAACTATGTATAATACTGTATGATAAGCAGACAATGGATTGGTGGGGGGGGGGGTCTGTCTACTGAGACCTCCACCAATTCTGAGAGGGGGGGGGAGGCGTTTTTACCTAGTTGTGAATTCGACCTGACCGTAACCAGGTAGAATGTAAGTGTGTTGCTTGGTCGACTGTGCGCAACGATATGCCTACTTTTAGGTTGAATTTTGCAATGGGAGGGGTACCATATTTTTAGGTATCAGCAGTTAGACCCCAACTATTCAAGTAATTATTCTCCATCCTATAGATCGAGGATATAGACTTCCCATGACAAAACCCCTTTAAGAAGAATGTGCACGAGTACTAATAAGGTATATCTTAAAGGGGCTCCGTCCCTGGGAAAAGTCATTTTTAACTAATCACATCCTTGCATAGGCTTTAGAAGGGCTATTCCACACCTACCATTAGTATGTAAATTGCCTCAGTGGTTTCTGAATAAGTCCGTTTTTATTCATATGCTAATGAGCTTCCAGCCAGCACAGGAAGTTCCGAGCAGCACTCGTCCCTGCTATCATCTCCTATGTGTGTGCAAACAGGAAGCTGAATCATCATCAGCAGCAGCCAGTGCATATATTCCCATAGGAAACAATAGCAAAGGGGGTGCATGATGCATCGTGCACCAGCCTAATTAGCACATGAATAAAAAAAGGACTTATTCAAAAACCACTGAGGCAATCTACATACTAAAGGTAGGTGTGGAATAGCCTTTCTAAAGCCTATGCAAGGATGTGATTAGTTAAAAATTACTTTTCCCAATGATAGAGCCCCTTTAAAGGGAATGGCTTCATGAAACAACCCATAAGAGCCAACATAAACTGCTACTACATATAATGCATCATTTCCATGCTAATTCTTGCCTCCAGCAGGAAGAAAAGCTAAAAGATATAAAATCGTAATAAACAGAACAAATACAAAAGAAAATGAACAATTGGAAATGAAGAAAAAAAAAAGTGTAAATTCCACAGAGGTGTCACGGACGTCTTAGAAAGCAGGTTTCCTCGGCTCCATTCATCAGCCCTGTGCCTTTATTGATGTAAGCAGAATTTTTTCCCCTTCAGTCGGAATTTTCTAAACGTGTAGATAAGTCAAAGATGAAACAAAAAAGGTCACCAGAAAGCTGACGGGGAATGATCAGAGGTAATACATGTTTGCTAGTGTCAGAAATAATAAACAGGAAGAATGGCCGCTAGTTGGTACTTACAGGGAAGGACAAAAGGAGGATTTAGTAAGAAAATATCCCTATTATAGGGATGACAGAAGTTGTACAGTATTGGCGAGCGCGGCGGGGAGGGGAAGAGAGGGATTTCTATTGCATGTTAACGCATAACTCGCTTTGATCCTGTTGATTTATCTTACTGACGTTACGGCTTAGAGTCAAAAGACAGTACAGAGTCATCATCTGTACAGCGAGAGACAGGATATCCATCAGAGCGCCGGCTAATCCGCTCCTAAAGCCAACTAGCTCTGCAACTTAACGCTTTCGCTGCCCTTTACGTATCGTGCCCATCGCGGGCAGCAGGGACTCAGATGCCAAAAGTGATTTTAATCATTTTAATGAAATTTCACCTGGCAAATTCATAACTCATGGTTACATGGAGCAGAGGATTCTGATGATGAAAGATTTCTATAGGACTGATAAAAATGGCTGAACCCCTGGGATCAGAAAAATCATTATATGTGCAGGCGTAGTCAGGCAGACTTGCTCACTATTATGCATTTCCAGCCATGCTACCGCATGTACAAAAAAATTTTTTAATCGATATTTTGGAAGCTTGTAACCACGGGCGGGAAAACTTATAAAAATATAATGCTAATGCTCAACAATTTTTTAATTTGTTCTTACATTTCTTTCTACGCCTTACAAAATTCTTAACTTCTTTTTTTACTCTTCTGTTGACAGCTAAGCGAGGGCTTTATTCTTTGAATGACAAGTTGTACTTTTAGGGGTACATATGTTTTGATCAGCTTTTATTATGAAATTAATTCTATTAATTAATTCTATTATTTTTTTGCATTTTGCTCCTATAGCGTTCACTCTGCATTAAAGGGATTCTACCACTAAAATCGAATTCTTTCATACTGACACGTAGGAATAGCCTTAAGAAAGGCTATTCTTCTCCTATCTTTAGATGTCTTCTCCGTGCCGCCGTTGGGTAGAAATCCTGGTTTTTGTCAGCACGCAAATGAGTTTTCTCGCAGCACTGGGGGCGGGCCCCAGCGATTAAACAGCTCTCGGGGCGTCCCCGATGCTGCAAGAGAACTCTCTAGCGCCGCCTCCATCTTCTTCAGGAACGGCCTCTTCACGCGTCTTCTTCTGGCTTGGGCGGTCAAACTTCTAGGCCTTGGGCAGTGCCGACTGCGCAGTAAGTAAGCGGCCATTTTTTTGTGGCCTGTGGGCCGGAAGAAGAATAGCCTTTCTTAAGGCTATTCCTACGTGTTAGTCACAAAAAATTGAGTTTTAATGATAGGATCCCTTTAAGATAGTGCAGGGCTTTTTCCTTCTGCACAGATATGAATGTAGCCTTATGGTAGACCCATCAAATTTATCATACAGTAGATACACTATATCATACAGTATGTGTGTGAGTATATATATTATATATATATATATATATATATATATATATATATATTATAATATATATATATATATATATATATATATATATATATATATATATATAAACTCCGCACATCTAGACTGCCTGGTCTTAGTGGTCTATACACACACTATAATATATATATATATATATATATATATATATATATATATATATATATATATATATATATACAGTCCTATGAAAAAGTTTGGGCACCCCTATTAATCTTAATCATTTTTAGTTCTAAATATTTTGGTGTGTGCAACAGCCATTTCAGTTTGATATATCTAATAACTGATGGACACAGTAATATTTCAGGATTGAAATGAGGTTTATTGTACTAACAGAAAATGCGCAATATGCATTAAACCAAAATTTGACCGGTGCAAAAATATGGGCACCTCAACAGAAAAGTGACATTAATATTTAGTACATCCTCCTTTTGCAAAGATAACAGCCTCTAGTCGCTTCCTGTAGCTTTTAATCAGTTCCTGGATCCTGGATGAAGGTATTTTGGACCATTTCTTTCTACAAAACAATTCAAGTTCAGTTAAGTTTGATGGTCGCCGAACATGGACAGCCCGCTCTCAAATGATCTGAAAACAAAGATTGTTCAACATAGTTGTTCAGGGGAAGGATACAAAACGTTGTCTCAGAGATTTAACCTGTCAGTTTCCACTGTGAGGAACATAGTAAGGACATGGAAGACCACAGGGACAGTTCTTGTTAAGCCCAGAAGTGGCAGGCCAAGAAAAATATCAGAAAGGCAGAGAAGAAGAATGGTGAGAACAGTCTAGGACAATCCACAGACCACCTCCAAAGAGCTGCAGCATCATCTTGCTGCAGATGGTGTCACTGTGCATCGGTCAACTATACAGCGCACTTTGCACAAATAGAAGCTGTATGGGAGAGTGATGAGAAAGAAGCCGTTTCTGCAAGCACACCACAAACAGAGTCGCCTGAGGTATGCAAAAGCACATTTGGAGAAGCCAACTTCATTTTGGAAACAAAGATTGAGTTGTTTGGTTATAAAAAAAAGGCGTTATGCATGGCGTCCAAAAAGAAACAGCATTCCAAGAAAAACACTTGCTACCCACTGTAAAATTTGGTGGAGGTTCCATCATGCTTCGGGGCTGTGTGGCCAATGCTGGCACTGGGAATCTTGTTAAAATTGAGGGTCGCATGGATTCCACTCAGTATCAGCAGATTCTTGAGAATAATGTTCAAGAATCAGTGACGAAGTTGAAGTTACGCCAGGGATGGATATTTCAGCAAGACAATGATCCAAAACTCCGCTCCAAATCAACTCAGGCATTCATGCAGAGGAACAATTACAATGTTCTGGAATGGCCATCCCAGTCCCCAGACCTGAATATCATTGAACATCTGTGGGATGATTTGAAGCGGGCTGTCCATGCTCGGCGACCATCTAACTTAACTGAACTTGAATTGTTTGTCCAAAATACCTTCATCCAGGAACTGATTAAAAGCTACAGGAAGCGACTAGAGGCTGTTATCTTTGCAAAAGGAGGATCTACTAAATATTAATGTCACTTTTCTGTTGAGGTGCCCATACTTTTGCACCGGTCAAATTTTGGTTTAATGCATATTGCACATTTTCTGTTAGTACAATAAACCTCATTTCAATCCTGAAATATTACTGTGTCCATCAGTTATTAGATATATCAAACTGAAATGGCTGCTGCAAACACCAAAATATTTAGAACTAAAAATGATTAAGATTAATAGGGGTGCCCAAACTTTTTCATAGGACTGTATGTATATATATATATATATATATATATATATATATATATATACACACATATATACATATATAAACACACACACACAGTATACAGGTTAACGTCACACATCTAGACTGCCTGGTCTGAGTTTAGTCTAAATATTAGGCAAGATGCTTTATACAACACTAATGCTGTATACATATATAAATAGGCCAAGCACATACAACAGCTGTTCAACAAAGTGAAGGAATTCTGGAAAAAAAAGAACAAAAACAATAAAATGAGAAAGTTCAATGATGTAAATTCGAGTTCGTGAACTTCAATGTGTTTAGAATTCCATATAATAAACCACATCACACATGAGAATAGATCCTCAATATAAACACCCGCTGAATAATGGATTTCTAACCACTTACAGAAAATAACAAATATAATATAGACGAGGCTGGAGGGACCCGCACAATAACACTATTACACTCCCAGGAGAGGCCTTGTTATGTGTTATCCAGAGTTATGCAATGTGATCCATGTCAGGACCTAATGACGCAGCAGCACAAAGCCGCGGATACTAATGTGGAAATAACAGATTGTCTCAAGGAGACGTTCAATGAGACATTAGTAAGTTTAAGTCACTTTTAATGTACAATCATCTGTCTAGATCTTAAGAAATATCATATGCAATAGAATTATGTGGAGGCCCAGCCTGCGGATACAAGCGCTCCTCTCACTGTTTATTAGATAGCGAGTGTAACCTGACCACTACTATTTACCATCTACAGGGATTAGATGATCTGTCTTGTGTTATCACAAGTGGCATATTTTCTGCCGAAGGAGAAGGTTTGGAACATGGAAACTATTATATGGATTTACAATCTGACCCTTTGTGATGGGACAGGTTGGAGAACTTTGTGGTGTGGTCATTATATCAATTCCTTAAAGGCATTCCTTAGGTAGACAGTCAGTAAGAGGGCTTTGGTCTGTAACAAAAGTTAGGCCTGGGTCACATCCGTGTTTAGGCCATTCCGTTCCTCTATTGGCACCTGCATCAAATATACGGAGAGAAAAGTCCTGCAAGCAGCGTTTTTTTTCTCTGCATTTTTCGAGCGGAAAGCACATGGACCCCATTATAGTCTATGGGGTCCGTGGGTTTTCTTAGGCAACTTCTCCTTTATGAGGATAGGTTTCTGTTCAGGGGGACTTCCCAAATGCAGATGTGAACCGGGCCTTATTGTACATGATATATATATACACACACACACACACCAAACTAATCCATTTAGACGCTGTATCACGTTCTTCATAGGTGATTATAAAGCTTTTCGACTTTGGACTTATTGGTGACATCTGTTGCAAACTTTTCTTTATACTATAGGAAAGTACAGCGGACTACATGTTCCTATACAGAAGAACCTATACTATGAAGTGACCAATGGCAAACATACGGTAATATACATTACAGGCATATATCGGGGAACATTCATGATGTGTATCTTTCACGTACGACACTCGTGATCCTAATATGGTGTGAACAATACCTTACACAAGGTAAAAAGGTTTTCTGAGGTTTTCAACTATAGGGCCAAGGCACGAAAATACCATAAAATGTTAAAAGACCTATTACACTCCTGTTGAGTTCCCATATTCCAGTCCCCTCTAGTAGACTTTGAGGCAACAATGATAGGCCAGACTATCCAATATCCCTGCCCAATATCCAATTACCCTTTTAGCTCAGCCCGCCATGATTATTTTTACCGATATGGAATTGGTTTTTCTATATCTCAAGAATGTTACCTGGCCAAACGGCATGACCTCTGTACAAGTGGAGAGATACGGCCTATGGGTAGAATAAGGTCAAAGTTGTATCCAATAATCCCTATGTGAGCGGTACTGTGTGGTCAGCCAAACAATATATAGAGGATACTTTGCTCTGTCACAACCACAGAAGGTCATTTTTAAGCATGTCACAGAACGGAAGGTCACCGGCGCATGAGGATATTAAAAATGTGCACTTATCTGATGAAACCTCACAGCAAGGTTACACAGAATATATATTAACACATAGAAGGATGGCTTCTTGCAAGAAACACTCTTAAGATGGAAACTAAAAAGAAATCTACAAGCTGAATGATCACCCTGGAGAAAACCAGTTGGTTACCAACCTGTTACATGTTGGCTATTCTTTTCCTACCTTTAGATGTCTGCTCCATGCCGCCGTTCGATAGAAATCATTTTCTTGTGGCCGCTTACACAGTAAGCTGGTGTAAGTGGTCATTTTCTTGTGGCCCGGGCATGCGCAGTTGGCTCTGTCCGAAGCCTAGAAGATTGAAACCCAGGACGGAAGAAGGCACAGGGAGAGGCTGTTCCAGAAGAAGATGGAGGCAGCGCTGGAGAGTTCTCTCTTAGCATTGGGGACACCCCCAGTGCTGTTTGAGCACTGAAGACCACCTCCAGTGCTGCAAGAGAACTCATTTGCATACTGAAGAAAACCCGGATTTCTACCGAACGGCAACATGGAGAAGACATCTAAAAAGGTAGGAGAAGAATAGCCTTTCTTAAGGCTATTCCTACGTGTTATCGAGAAAAGAAAAAAAAAGGGTATCCAATGATAGGATTCCTTTAAAGCAGGGGTGCTCAACCAGTGATGCCATTCTGTATAGTCTCTGACCACTCTCTGGAGTAACAAACACCGCAGCAGGGAACCCCTTATAACCCCATAAATGTCCTAGACTGAAACACCCCTGTTCATTTACTCCGGCCCTTAGAAGCGGTGCAAACCGACCCCAGACCAGAAATGACTGCCTCAGGTTAAAGTGGAATCTGGCATCTTGTTTTTCTCCCGTGGAAGACAAAGGTAAGTACTTGGAAAAGTGAAAAAAAAAAAATGTTTTTAAAGAGACGGTGAATAAATGAATGGAGGAACAATAGGACAGACCTTTTCATCCTAAGAGCGCTCCTTAAATTTGCATTGAACTTGAAAGAGGAGAAGGATTAACCGGCAATAAATTGATACTTTACATACCTTTTTATTCTGTTCCTTGATGAACGTCTTTTCTTCCGGCACTCACTGCCTCTTCACATCAAATGCAAAATCCACTTACTGCCTTCTCTCAGTTTGTCAGGGACCAAAATTTTTGAAGATTTCTTTATTCTCTTCTTCTGACAGATTCCATCAAAAACAGAAATCTGAAATTCAAAATATGTAGAGAAAGGAAAAGCTCAGATTTCAGTGTTAATCCAAGATCTTGTGCAAAACGTTCGCAGCTGTACTGGGCTCTCCGAGGATGATGTTCCCCTGCACAGTTTACAAGATTTCCTTATAATAGACCAAGAATGGGACTTTGTATACAAGTATGGGGGAGGATGAGCAGAACAATGAGGGGTGTTCAGTGATCAATTATATGGCGCATAATGGAGAGCGCTTACAAGTAGATTGTGGTTAGATTGGAAGTATAGATATACGAGATAAACACAATTTACAGCCTAGTATGTCTTCTGCCTATCCAAGCGGCTTATATAGAAGGAGACAATCTGTACAAAAATATGTTCTATTCACACTACCGAGCTGAGTATTGGCTGCGTTTTCCATGGATTCACGCGTGATCCATTTTTTTTTTTTGCGTGTTTTAGGCTAAGGCCGTAAGTGGCATCAACGTATCGCAGTTCTTCCCGCAGCATTTTAGATAGAAAGTTTCCTCTGTGGACTTTTAATTAATTATACCTATAGGGAAACTGCCGGTGTTTCCGTAGGTATAATTGACATGCTGTGATTTCCAAAACTGCACCGGATTTGGAAATTGCGGCGTATTCGCAGCGCGGTTTTTACCGCAAAGCGGGCATGGGATTCGCAAGGAGTGTAAAATGCTGCAATTTTTCCCAAGGCAGAAACGCTGCAGGAAAATTGCAGTATTTACACCAAGTAGGGACCCTGCCTTAAGGACGTTGTGTGAACAGTCTCTTTACACAGTAAGGCCGAGTTCACACGGGGTATTTTGGTCAGGATTTTGAGGAGGAATCCGCGCTTATAATCAGTCCCAAATGTGTCAAGTCCTAAACAAATGAAGGTTTTATTTTGAGGCAATAAGAAAATCGTACAGCCGCAAGGTAAATAAACAAAAATATACAACTAGATATACTTAGGCTCTGTTCACACCTGAGCTAATTGTGGGTTGTGAGCTGTGGGTTGAGAGCTGGGTTGTGACAGCTCCTTGCTTTAGCCGCGTATGTATTCCTCCGGACGAAGATCTGTTGAAACCAGGACTTACCTCATGCCGACTGGGACCGCAGGACAGGACAACGAAATCGTGAATGTCCCGCGGAAATCGGGATGGTTGGGAGGTATGCTAAGATTCTCCTTTCCCATAGTGAAGACACACATACTGATAGGTCAGCTTTCTACCTATGAAATTAGTCCTAGATTAAAGGAATTTGATTGTGAGTTCTTGGGGTACAGGAACAAATACTATGAGAAAATTGTATGTAGTACATAAGATAAGATAAAATAATGTTAAGATGCTGCTAAGATACTGATGAGTATAAGATAAGATAATGAGTATTCGCTATGATCACCATGATAGATGTCTGGGCCCCATTCAGTCAGTCAATGAGTATGTGGCCCCCCCAAAACATACTGCCCTGATGGCGGCCATAGGGATGAATCATGGCATGATACATGACGCTGATAAGTAAAGAGGATTTCCAGGAATACAGATTGATAGCCTATCCATTTTCTACCATCTTAATTAACAATTGTCATAGTAATTAATAAATCATCTTCCCCCACCCCAGCACCTCAATGGACAGAGAGGGGGGGGGGGGGGGAGACATATTATATTCTTCAAGCCATCTAACCTGCACTTTATTCCTTGTTTTCCTTTAGACATTTTTTAGCTCACTCATAGACTGGATCCAAGATTTTTATTCTTTCAAAAATCTAAAATTACTTTTTTTTAGTTCTAAAACATAACTTTTTGATATCTCCGATACATAGCTTACAACAGAGTACAACATTTACAACCTCAGGTGCGATTCTATTTTTTTAATCAAATATATTTTTTTATTCCTTTTTGCAGATAAATCATATAACCAGTACCATAGGAAAGGCAATGTGTATGTATACACACACATCATATATATATATATATATATATATATATATATATATATATATATATATATATATATAAAATATTCGATATTCGTTTCGAGTAGAGCCTCAATATTTGACTACTCGATCAAATATCGAATCCCATTACAGTCTATGGGGAAAAAAAATGCTCGTTTCAGGGGAAACCACTATTCGACTCAAGGAAAGTCACCAAGTCCACGAATAGCAGGAAGAGAGTGTTTAGGAGGAGCGCTGTGCAGTTAAAGCGCACGGACCCCATTATAGTCTATGGTGTCCATATGCTTTAACTGCACAGCGCTTACAGTTGTGCTGATAAAAAGTAATCAATGCTGGTTCTGCCAAAGGCTCGTCTGTGAAGACGGAGTCTAAGATCGGGCCACAATGGAGACTGCTGTGGTCCGATCTTAGACTACGCCTCCTCATAGTCGAGCCTCCAGCAGAACCAGCACTGATTGGCCGAATGCTGTACGCTGGCCAATCAACGCTGGTCAATTCATTCCTATGAGAAAAAGGAAGCTCCCTCGTAACAGCAAGCTGCCAGCTCTCTCGACTAGCAAGGACGAGCCTGCTGCATTCGGCCAATCAACGCTGGTTCTGAATCGAATATTTACTGCGAATAGCTAGTAGTATTCGATCGAGTACGAATATTTCGAATACCGTAGTATTTGATCGAATAATATATATATATATATATATATATATATATATATATACACATATACATACACACATATACATACACCATGGTGCCGATATGTTGCTGAATTTGTGGTAGGTACAACTCTCTAGATGCAGGAGCTCCTCCAGGCAATGTGGGAGGCTTTCCTGAGATACTGAGACCCTTGGCTGCTGACAATAGCTTAAGCCACAGCCGGTTTGGGGATTCGGGGGGAAAGTCAGGCCAGAGATTCAAGAAGAAACCCATGGCAGTCAGGGGGATGGAGGTGCCACAGATTCGATCCTGCGCCCAGTAGGGTATCATTTTCTCACAGTCCCACCACATATAGAGGTATGAGCTGGTGGTTTTATGGCAGTGCCAACACATAGGAGAAACATCAGAGGTGGAATTGTGTAGCTATGCAGGAGATTTATACCATCTAGAGAACACTACATGGTTAAATCATCCCATTAAATGCCATTATATGTGTAATTGGTGGGTATCCAAGAACCTGTACCCTCAAATATCAGAATAAAGAGGTTACAGGGCTCCAACGAGCGCTGCAGTTTTAATGTCTGTACCAAGTCTTGGGTCAGATCCCATTGATCACACAGTTATGAATCTCAACACAACTCTGTGCAGGTCAATGGTTATCCTGTATGAGGAAGGAGATGAAGAAAAATTCATCAATCTCCACACTGACAAGTCCATCATAGATCCAAACAATGGAAGCTATACATCTTTTGGACATCTATGATGGTCTCTTATATTAGGCATCACAGTCTCTGATCTAGTAGAGGGTAGTGACAGACACGCTCATTTCAGTGTCGTATCTCTTATGCACGTTGGTCGTGACATTTTTAAGAATTTTACACTATTGGTTCCTGCACATTGCTGTGAGGAAGGAATCTGTGTATTCATCCTATACTATCCAAACTCTGAGTGACACCTTTCACTCCATCACTATGCATAGGGAGAAATGTCATGAGCAATTAGTGCTGTTAGTTTTGGTGCCTGATATACTACTGTAGGAGCAGACAAGGGGTGTGACCCTGAGCTCTGACACTGTCTGCCTCTGATTGGAGCTCTGAATCACGCCCCCTGCCTGACACCGCCCACCTGACATTACAGAGTTTAAATAGAATATCAGGTACCAAAACTACCTGCACTTGTTACTCAGGAATGGTGGTGACTAGAGAGAAAATTCCAACTGTGCTGGAATCAGTGGAGTAATGCCTATTAATAGATGCTAAAAACACGAATTGGCAAAGGTGGTGAAAGGGGTTTTCTGGGACTATTTTTTAATTACTTCAAAATTTACAAAAATGACCCCCTGTGGCTCTTAAACACTGCTCACACTGTGCCCTTCAATTAAGATAATACCCCTTATTCCACCTTGATTATAAAAAAAAAATAATGCCCTATCTTACACTGTGCACCCATATTACAGAAACAATGCCCCTCTTTTAATAAACATAGGCCTAATACTACCCCTGGAATTTTTTTTTAAAAAAGGAGCCGTTGTAACGTCAGTATGCTATTCTCACCACTCCTAAGGCATTAGCGGTTAGCGCCATGGTGTTGCATGCACCTTAAAAGTGGTGCAAGGTACCTAGTTATGCCCCATTAAACCTTGTCCGAGTTTCTCCTCTGCTCTGTTAATGGAGTTATCCAGCTTTCAAAAATTATCTGCAAGTATATCCACAGCAGTACTACGGTAAATCCTCACGGTTCCCTTATGCACCCTTTGCTTGACTTTATTTTACTTGCCGATTCTTGTATCACTGTTATTTACATGCAGTGAATCTGTGGATAAACTACATTTCCCATGATTCACCTGCCTGCTCTCACTTTCTGTATACTCCTCCCTTCTCCCTGTAATGATATAACAGATAATAAATCACTCCTACGTCCATGAGCTCGACCCATGAAATAGCAAGTTCTATTTTCAGCAGATTGTTCACACGGACCGTTAAATAAAAGGTTGTGTGACTAGATCCTTTATGAGGCCGTGTGCTGACCCAAGGCTGGCACAAGGCCCATGAACCCCGTCGTGTGAATGAGCCCTTACATTGTTCTTCACGGCACGCTCCTGCAGTATGACATATAGTGAAGAACACACTTGTACATTAATATATTTCATACTTATCACCAATATACGTTGATTTAATTTCAGACATTTCCATGGGGCACATCTAAATGACCGGCCATTATGGATTGGTGC
Organism: Leptodactylus fuscus; assembly: GCF_031893055.1. Lineage (NCBI taxonomy): Eukaryota > Metazoa > Chordata > Amphibia > Anura > Leptodactylidae > Leptodactylus > Leptodactylus fuscus. The sequence continues at coordinate 20,839,534 of NC_134271.1, read as the reverse complement.
TGCTTCAGGTTTAATTTTGTGTTTCTGGAGGATCTCCAGGGGACAGTAAACAAGTCCAGCAAATCTTCGGTCCGCGTCGCACGCACAATGTTGTAGTGTGGAGCTCGGCTCACAGAATAACTAACAGTAACAGCCTATGATTAGGATTGTGTTTGGCTCAGTTACAGGCGTTCAGTGTGGTTTGTTTGGCTCCAAGCCCCGGCTGTAAAGATGCTGGGGAAGATGATATAAGCATTAACTAGTTTATGGCTGTTTTATGCACTGCAGAATTCTCTTTGCACAGAGAAAGAGAAAACAGGAGATGTGAATTTTAGTAAAAACAGTATAAAAATGACTTCATGTGCTGTAGGTCGCTTTGTACAGGCACATCTGCTACATGGAAAGTACATGCAGAGGATGCAAGTTCTAGCTTCCTGAATTTGCAGTCTTGTCTTATAGAAAGAAATCATTGAATACCTTTATATTTATGGCCATGGGCGCGCCTGGTTATATTGTCGTCTCTGCAGCAATTTCTGTAGCCAGAAGAATAGCTTGGAGCGCCAGGGCCTAGAAGTAAAAGCCCTAATACAACATACATATACACAGTCCAGTCACATTAATGTGACCACCTGTCAAAATCCAGAATAACCACCTTTGGCAGAGCGGACCGCTGCGAGACGTGCAGGAAGAGAGGGGATGTTGTGATGATGTCACTGGGATGTTGAGACATGCTGACTCCAGTGCCGTGTCTAGCTGCGCTAGGTTACGCAGTTGAGTATCCATGGCGCGAACAACCCGATCGAGGTGATCCCACAGATTCTCAATTGGGCTCAAGTCCGGGGAATTTGCTGACCAAGGGAGTACGGTAAACTCATCCTGTGCTCCTCGAACCACGCACGTGCACTGTGAGCTTTATGACACGTCACATTGTCCTGCTGGTACATGCCATCATACTGAGGAAAAACATTTCGCATGTAGGGGTGAACATGGTCCGCAAGGATAGATGCATACTTGTGTTTATCCATCGTGCCTTCCACAATGATGAGTGCACTCAGATGGCTGATGACACGTGCCTTCTGCTATTGGTTATTTAACGTTGACGTCAAAAGTAGGCGCTGGTCACATTCGTATATGAGATATACCAGTGGGTACTTTACATTTACATTCATATGTCTTACAACGTAGCGTTCCTTGAAATGTCATAAGGATAAAGACCTTGTGGGATTCTGCAGCAAATATCTGACAACCTGTAGACACCACTCCAGAGGGTCCACTGGCCAGAAGGGGAACTGACAGTACTTGCCTATAGACTAGTACTGGGGGGGGGCATTCCTCACCTCTCAGCATCATGGCTGGGTGGTAAGGAACGCCCCCTCTGACAGTATAGTGTCACAGACACTACTGTCAATAGGGGTGTTTTGGTTTTTTTATACGACGCTGGGGAAGGAGAAAAAAATAATTCCCCTACCCCTACCCCCCCCCCAAAAAAAAAAAAAAAAACACCTTACCCAGCCTCATAAGATAAAAATGTATCCCAGACAACCCCTTTAAGTGTTCTCACCCTTTACAATTTCGTGCTGCTCCCATTCCAACATTGCCTGGTTCCCTGCCGATCCAGAGAAGATGGGGCACCTGGCTATTTCAGCAGTCACTTGTCCCCGTGCCAATACAGCATCAGACCGGTGAGAGTGGGCAGCATTGCAATATAGCAGGATGAGCAATATTAGAATTTTTCATAGCTATAAAACTCCTTCAATGTAGGTCTCAGTGACTTATCACATATATTAAGGGCTTCGAATGTAATGTTATAAGAAATTCAATAAAGTGCATCAGAGCTTATTACGTATGTAGATAGGTTTAACTATGCGGAACAAGGAGATATTTCATAAATGGTAATTTACGTAAAACCAATAAACCGATGCAGTTTCTTATATAACACACAATACGAACCTCGAAATACTATAGAAAAGGCTGCAAAAAATTTTACATATCCATTCGCACTATCCACACTCTTATGATTCCACCTACAGTAGGCCTATAGCCATAAACAAGCCTATTATCCCGGTATATGGGATGGTCCCTACCACACAGATAATTAAAGAGGGCGTCTTATCCATACAGAGTAAGGGCTACCATTATGTGGCCAGAATACCAGCAAACAACGCACTACAAAAGGAACATGCCACGTACATACCCGAACATCAGTGACATCGCATCCAAGTCATGTAAACCGCCCATGGACAACCAGCTCGAGTGTAATAATACAAGAGATCAAACACGCTCAGAAAGATAAATATATAGTAGTATATAAAGAGTGAAAAATGCAGGATTTCACAGAAAGGAGCCAAAAATACCACCAAGTGGGTGTAATGCCGTGGATTCGCTGGGGTTGGGGTCTCTGTGTTCTGTATTTCATGCACAGTTACCGCCCCCTTGACTAGTTAACCCTAATTCACAGCAACACTAAAGGGGCTTATAGCTTTGGAATAGCTGAACAGATTTGGATAAGCAAAACAGCAACACGCTCAGGGTTACCGCGCCTATAAGCAAGTCATTGGGTTTTGCAGAACCAGTGACATGTCTATAAGATCAATGTTATTAATAGGGTAGAATATTAAGGAATACATTGGATATTACACAAATTTCTACATTTTAATGTTATCAGATGGCTGATACTACACAAATAAAACATCCTGAATCCCACTAAATAAATATTAGCACCAAAATATCCTATGAAACACCGGAACGGCTCATTGACTACCCGTATATTTCAATAATAGGATTTTATGGCAGCTATTAAGAAACAGGAATAAATGGGCTTTTCAGAATGTGGGCTGCAGAACATCGCGGCGCGATTCTGACAAATGAGTATTCATATCTCCTCACATACAAATGATCTTTGCTTTATGTAAAACAAATGTTTACTTCTGGCAACTAATGAATGGCTCCGAGGAAAAAAGGAAGGATACAGAGGAACATTTGCCAAATTCTGAGCATCTGAAGAAGTTTCTGACTACATAGAAAAAGCAGCAAGTTCTGTGTAAGGTATAAGTCCAAACAAACTGCTGGTTTATATATTATATACCTGATAACCAGGGGTGGACTTGGCAATACAGGAGCCCCTGGGGACGCCTTTAGTCAAAAATTGTAGGCCATGCCCTCTCTTTACTAGAACCAATACCAATGGCAGGTCCAAAAATGAGGACAAAATAGAGCAGTATGCTGCAACTCCATATTTTATACAGGACTGCTCCACACAGTATAATGCCCACTCTTTATTTTCCCCTACACATTACATGAATCTCTTTACTGGCCCCCACACATTACATTGTCCCCCCTACAGGCGCCAACACAGTACATTGTCCCCCTTACTGGCCCAAACACAGCACATTGTCCCCCTTACTGGCCCAAACACAGTACATTGTCCCCCTTACAGGCCCCAACACAGTATCTTGTCCCCCTTACTGGTCCCAACACAGTACATTGTCCCCCTTACTGGTCCCAACACAGTACTTAGTCCCCCTTACTGGCCCCAATACAGTACACTGCCCCCATTACTGGCCCCAACACAGTACATTGCCCCCCTTACATGTCCCAACAGTATATTGTCCTCCTTACTGTCCCCCATACAGTACATTGCCCCCCTTACTGACCCCTTCACAGAATATTGTCCCCTTTACTGGCCCTCACACAGTACATTGTCCTCCTTACTGACCCCTTACAGAATACTGCCAGCGGCTTTCCTGTAGATATAATTGTAACTGAAAGTCCATGGAGGAAAACTCCGTAAACTTTCTGTTCAAAGCGCTACAGGAACAACCGCGATGTGTTCCCGCCGCGGTTTTTCCCGCAGTGTTTTAGCGCTGCATATCGTCCCATGGGGCCTTAGCCTTAAAGTTGATTTTTAGACTGCACTTTAAAGGGGTTGTCCAGGGTTAGCGGTTAGGGCCAGTTCCAATGCCAATACTATACACTGCATGGAGCTGAAAGCAGACGGCTCCATGCCCTGTATAGTGGCCAGGAGTCGGTACTGCAGCTCAGCACCCTCTGACTTCAATGGGTGCTGAATTGCAGATACCGGGGCCTTCCAGTATACAGGGAGAAAAAAAAAAACAGAAATGAGTGCCCTTGTGTGGAACATATTAATAGATCACACAGAGTATGGGTAAGCCCCAACTAAAAACCCCTAATATTAGGGTGAGCACCTGCTGGGGTTATGCAGAGACCAATCCACTATAAAGCCATGAATGTGGGGGTGAATTATCACTAGACGACCGCTCTTGGGACATCCAAGCCTGTATGGGAACCACTTGTGAGTTAAGCTCTATGGCTCAGAAAAATATACAGGTTCAACACAAAAAAAGCATCTATCACTGCCTTCTCCCATTCAAAACAGTAAGAAGCAGATTCCGACTGGTTTTTAGCCGAAAGCCACCTCAAAATCAGTTCCAAATTCCTCTCTATGAAGAAGAAGATTACAATAAAAGAAGAATTACTATGTCAGTAAACTCCTCTACACCTGTAAATAAGAGGTTTAGAGGAGATCTTGTTGGTGGATGACTCCCTTTAATATCTCCAATATGAATCCTTGAGGATCTTTTAGCATAAATAACGACACAACTTGTTTTATATTATCCCCATTATACATCAATCTCGTGTACGGCTGAATCCTGACCACACACGAAGGCCAGCGACTGCACAAGGAGTTATTACCCTCAGACTGGTGACACCAAAGGCTCCTGAGGAATCGGTCACGCATGGCTGCCAGAATGTGTGGCTACACCCACTATACTTTGGCACAACTAAACATATATTGCGGGGTAGCGGCAATGGTGTAGACCCAAACAGTCAGAGTCAGGGACACAAAATCTGGTGCAAGCTGGTTTATTTAGAAAAAAACATCAAAATAAATAAACCTTCACGTCAGGTACAAATAAGCAAAATAAAATACAGCCTTAATTCAGGCAAAAACGTCAAACAAAACCCTGCTTGTCCGAGCACTAACTAAACAGTTTGAAGTTAACTATACGTGTCCCTTACTACCAACCACACAAACAAAATAGCACAGTACGGTCTCACCAGACTCTGTATTTTCAGGACAAACCCAGATGTTTCCTCTCGCTCCTAAGTTCTGCCCTGAAGTGCAGGCTTTGCAACTTTTTATGGGCCAGTAACAAGCCTAGTACCCAGACCAGCCCTGGCCCGCACAAATCGGGAATCTGTGGTTGATATATCGGGGCTCCAGCACTCTGCCTATATAAATATAAAAATACTGGAACAAAATACAAGTAGCATCAACATTTACGTAACGCATGAGAAAGGTGATTCCTTTACACATCTACCCATTATGCCGTCATTGGGCACAGCTTGTGTCGGGTGATGCTGCAGGTGTCAGGGCGGCGTACAGGTGCACACTACAAATAACACTATGCTAAACTGCAAGGAAAAAAAATGCTGATCATGCACTTGAAATCAACATGAGAGAAGTTTAACAAATACAAGCTGCAAATGTGATGGAAACCTGAGGGAGCCGAGATCAGAAGCTTTACTTGTAAAGAATAATTGTACATAGCAAAGAAGTTGTCCCTGGTTTCTGATGTCTGCCCTAGCCAGGACATTGAGCACTGCAGTCACAGACCTCATGCACACAGTCATATCATAGATATGTGTCGTAGAGATAAAGGGGTTATCCTCTCTCTAATATGGATCCTTAGGATATAAATATTAGATATATGAAAGGATTCCCGCAGATCAGCTGTTCAGGACAGTGCTGTTACACTTTGTATGGCGAGAGAGCAGTGTGCCATCATTACAGGTAGCCGCTCTGTCCCTGAACAGCTGATCTGTGGGGGTCCCAGCTATCAGACCCTCAGAGATCTAATATTGATGATCTATCCTACGGATAAACCATCAATACTAGAAAGTGGATAACCCCTTTAAAAACCAATAACAGAGCTTTTAATAGGATCTCCAACAAACCTGTCTGGGCTCAAAATGTTTATGAAATTCCTTGTACTGTTTGTATGCAAAAGTGCTGCGGAAAAATTGAGATGCGTTTCTACTGCAGTGGCTCGCTACGTAGGGCCTTAGGGTAAGTTCACATGGGGTTTTTTGGATCGGAACCTGAGGCGGAGGCCGCCTCGGGTTCTGATCCAAAAACCGGATAGCCACGTCTGAAAGCCGATGCACTGCAGCAGCATCCAGCCGCGCACTCCGCTCCAGATTAGGCCCAATGAATGGGCCTAGTCCGGAAGAGGGTGTGTCTTCAGACCGAATCACGAGACGACCTGAAGAATGAACATCTCGCTTCTTTGGAAGAAACGGCTCCCGGAAAAAAGACCTGAGCGGCACCCATTGATTTCAATCGAAGCCGTTTTTTTGGTTAGGGTTTTGAGGCGGATATGGCCTTAAAACCCTGACCAAAAAACTCCGTGTGAACTTACCCTTAAAAAAGGCATCTAATTCTTTTTGAAGCTGTCAGGTGTTGCTGCTGTGACCAGCTCCCTGGGTAGGCTATTCCACAGATTCACAGTCCTTACATCGAAGAAGCCTTGTCGCTTTTTACGATTACATTTTTTTTTACTCTAGACACAGAGAGAGTGTCCCCTTGTCTTTTGAGGAGATTTTACATGCAATGGCTTTTCTTCACATTTCTTGTATGGGCCATTTCTATAGGTTTATTGTATATCCTTCTAATTTTGTATCGAAGCACACAGAGGTTTGTTCGCTCAAAGATTCTGTACAATGTGCAGGCTCCATCATATGCTTTAGTATAGAGAACTCTATACCATAAGTAATGCTTGGAGCATACAGTGCCTCACAGAGGTACCTCATGGTATTACATGATAGTAATGCACACCTATAGGTACTCTGCGTACTGCTATACAGGACCATTACATATTTTTCCAAGTAAATTTGACTCAACATAGAATAGGAAATTAAGAATGTGACTATTCAGTATCGAAAACTGCACAACAGTCAATATGGGAAGCAAATGTATTACAGATAATGGGATAGAGAAATGAGAAAATAATGAAAATTAAAAAAAAAAAAAAAATAGGACCACTTACCATCTAAACCCTTTTAATGCTGCCCTTATGTTATAGTCACAAGACCATGTTAAAGAACAGTCCTGAAAAACCGAGGAAACACTCAGCACTTTTCTCTCCACGTTTCATGCAGAAACCGATCGGAAACCACATGGACCCCATTATAGTCTACGGGGTCCACGGGTTTCCTTAGGTAACCGCTTTTTTATGCGGATAGGTTTCCATTCGGGGACTCCCCAAGTGGAAACCTGAACGAAGACGTCAACAGGGCCTTAGAGAAAAGAAAATTTACTCATCCGGCTCATTTGCGAATCGCGTGCTGTATGGGATTGATCCCTTTTTTTCAAGTAAATAAAAAGTGGATTAACTTTTTGCATTTTTTTTTTTTGTAAAATTTTCTAGGTCTATGGGTCCATAAAAAATGGACAGGTCACTGGTGACATCCGAGTGCCATCCTTGATATTCAGGGTCCCATTGACTAGAATGGTGCTTCGCAAAACAGACTAAAATACAACATGTCTCCAATATTCCTCACGGAAAAAGTGCAGATGATTGCAATCACCCCTTATTATTTGGGAGGGGTTCACAGTACGACGGTAACAGCATGTGCAGCCCCCGCTCCATTGAGATAATCATCATCCACGATACTTTGCCTTTGATCTTTCCCATGGAGTAAATGGTAGCCGCAGAGCTCGGCTGATCTAGGGTACGAGGCTGTGATAGCTAGCGGTGCTTTATTTTGTCCTTAGATGCCGTATATCTCCATAGGAATCCCTGTATGTACGGAAAGGGCTGCCCCTTTGTTGTAGGCCTCATCCACTCTTTGGGGCATAAGCCTTTCATTGCTAGAAAATACCTTTACACAAACACACGTGGGAAAGTCTCAGCTGACTTATGTGCGACAGATGTCTCTTAGACGCCTAAGGCTATAGTCACACACATCTTACTTATTGTAGTTTTTGATATGATTTTGATGCACTTGCTTTGTAAATATAACAGTGGGAATGCAGTATTGTATAACGCTGTAGTATGGTGGCCATGGGGATTATTCTATACTGTCTCATGTCTCAGATTTTAGAAGTTTTACTTTGGTAGACTTACAAATCTGACAGAAAAAGGAATCCATTGCAGGCTGTAAGGCCCGGTTCACATCTGCGCATGGGCTTCTGTTAGGGAGACCACTAGGGGACCCCCCTGAACGGAAACTTAATCCGCATAAAAAGTGGTTACCTAAGGAAACCCGTGAGCCCCATAGACTATAATGGGGTACGTGTGGCTTCCGCACAGATTTTGCAGGATTTTTTTCTCTGCATTTTTTGTGTGGAGAGGGGAACGGAATCCCCAAATGCAGATGTGAACTGGGCCTATGATCGGAGGAATCCACAGAAGGAGTGTAGGGCTTTCTATATGGCAGCACAAGGTGGCCATAGGGGGAGCCAAACAACCACCATGCTGTGTATATGGGGCCTTACTCACACTAGACTAAAGGTAACAGCGGCAGAAAAGGAACAGAGCCATCCCCAAAATCCAGTTCCTCCTTCGCTGGCTGGGGCTAGTTCCATGGGACCTTTTTAACTTTTGGATTACAAGTTTATCACGAGACCATGATGGGTGGTGTTTACACTGTTTTTTTTCCCCACGAAAACCCCCATAGATAAAATCTTGCAAGATTCCTCTAAGGACGGGTTCACTCTATGGTTATTTAACGTCCATTGCTGTCATCCGTCACATCTGTTTAATATAATGTCAATGGGAACAGACAGTGATAGTGGGAAGAAGGGAGTAATCCTGAAACACGTAGCCAATATCTGATATGTTGACTCCGTAAGGTCACTATGTGACTGTTTTATTGTTTTGTAAAATAAAGTAAGAATTTTATCACATGCAAGTGGATTTGTCGAATTCCATTGGAGCTGGATTTTATATATTATTCAAGTGATAGTGGGACTCCTATGACGGATGACAGCAACTGACATTAACAATGGTAGTATGAACCCAGCCTAAGAAGTCTCCCATTCACATCAATCGGAAACTGCACCATCTACCCAAAAAATATATCAGAGTATGGCAGAAAAATTGTGTCCAGAGTGCTTTTTTCAGTAGAAGTCAATGGAAGGCTGAAAAACCTTGCCAAAACGGGGGCCACATGGTGGCTCAGGGTTTGGCACTGAAGCCTTGCAGCGCTAGAGTCCTGGTGTTCAAATCTCGCCAAGGGAATAAAACCATCTGCAAGGAGTTTGTATGTTCTCCCCGTGTTGCATGGATTTCCATCCCATATTCCAAAAAAGACATACTGATAGGGAAAAATGTACATTGTGAGCTCTATGTGGGGCTCACAATCTACATAAAAAAAAAAAACCTTGCCAAAACCACTTAACACTTGGGGCCATTACAAAGTAGTGAAATTTACAGATCTAAGAATATATCATATGTTATATAATAATATAATGTAAGTTTAGTTGCACACACTGGAGTCTGTATATTGGCAGTATTTCCTGGACTTCAGTCTTTGGGAGACCCGGCCTCACAGTAGTAATAGTCCAGGAAATACGGATAGTATACAGACTGTACTTTCCAAGCAGAAACCCCTAAGGGAGTTGTGCCATTATGGCCACTGATACCCCATCCACAGGACATGGGATAAGCTCTGATCGCCGGATCCGCCAGGAGGAACCAAAATTCCCCCCTATGGTCTCCTAGTGAATGCGCTTCGTGCCCAGCGTTTCATCACTTATATAGGGCTGCTGTCACTGTAATCTCCAGCAGTGCCCACAGCCCCATGGAAGTGAATGGAGGGCCAGTCACAGGTGCGCGGTTTTGGAAATCGCAGCATGTCAATTATATCTACGGAGACGTCTACCTCCCATAAATATCAATGAACTTTGCAGAATATGTCGTGAGGCCCCATGTTATGAAAACGCTGCTTTTTGTTGCAGATTTTGCTGTCTTTTTGAGGGGCCAAACCTAGCAGTTCTGTTCAATCCAATCCTGGCTTGGAATTTAAAAAAAAAAAAAAAAAAAAAGCACTAAAAACTTGTGGAATTTGAAAAAGCATCTCCCCCCAAAAAAATGTTTTCCCTCACCCTTAAGGTCCATTCACACAGAGTTTTTTGGCGCTGATTTTGGTGCTGAATCTGCCTCAGGATGCACGTGGAAAAAAAGTCTCCCATTGACTTCAATGTGTTCCTTTTTAAGAAACCCATGGAAGTCAATGGGAGGCTTTTTTCCACGTGGATTCTGAGGCGGATTCAGCGTCAAAATCAGTGCCAAAAAACTCCATGTGAATGGACCAATAGGTTGTGTTTGCACCTTCAGGTTTTCAGATGCCATTTTTTTCATACACTTTTGAGCTGAAGTTAAAATAAGTAGCACCTAGCCTGTATACTATCCCGCATTCTATCCTATGTACTATCCCATGTACTATACTATGTACTATCCCATGTACTATCCTGTATACTATCCCATGTATGATCCTGCATACTATTCTATGTATTATCCTGTATACTAACCCATATACTATCCTGCATACTATTCTATGTATTATCCTGTATACTAACCCATATACTATCCTGCATACTATTCTATGTACTATCCTGTATACTATCCGATGTACTATCCTGTATACTATCCGATGTACTATCCTGTATACTATCCGATGTACTATCCTGTATACTATCTCATATACTATCCTATGTATTATCCTGTATACTAGCCCATATACTATTCTATGTATTATCCTGTATACTATCCCATATACTATCCTGCATACTATCCCATGTACTATCCTGTATACCATTCCACATACTATCCTGTATACTATCCTGCATACTATTCTATGTATTATCCTGTATACTATCCCGCATACTATTCTATGTATTATCCTGTATATTATCCCATATACCATCCCATGTACTATCCTGTATACCATCCCATGTACTATCCTATATACCATACCACATACTACCCCGTATACTTCCACTCCCTTTATGATCCACACCTGGTTTTGGCTTCAAAAACCACATTGAAAAACCTGAACATGGACACGCACCCTCAGACTTGGTTCACACAGTGCTTTTTCTTACTCACTACAGATCCCATTATACTGTGTCAGTAAATCTGAGGTTTCCAATGTGATGGCCATAGTCATACAGGTGGTACAGTAACATGTAACAGGTATTACGGCCATTACAAGCTGCATGCAGTTTTTCGGTAACAACATACTGTGTAACCCAACAAGAAACGCAGAGTGTGAACAGAGGCGGTGACCCCCAGTGCTCTTCTCCCCTCAGACACATTACTAATACTTACACTTGGTAATATCTCCTCTCTCCATATCCTCATCCCCTGTGCTGGGGTATATTCACACTGGGCAGGGTTTTTTTAAGCAAAAAAATTTTTGTGAGCGTCCCATTCATGTGAATTCCTTTTACAAATACATCTGCTTACCAGCCATGAGGAAAAAAACCAAATCTTCCCAAGTAGAGAACAGAATTTCAGTCAGAAACATTTGTGTCAGGTGTGAACAGCCCCCTAATAGATGCAACAGCTGAGACTATGAAGTCCATAGCCTGACTATACACATAGACTATACCTACATGGCCAGGACTGTATCTAAGCCACTGGCTGCTGGATTAGATACATGCTGAGGAGATACAAGCCGCCTCACTATTTGCCCTCCTCTCTGGGTGAACTTGTTGATTCGTGTAGGATGGGACTTGTGCTCAGTGACAAATAGTGAGGAGCTCTTATCCTGTCACACAACAAGTGTACACTGACACACACATACTACACCCCCAGCACACAACACTAGTGTCTCCACAGGACAGTACCTGGCGGCTGCAGCTGTCTGTCTCCACAGTCCTTGCGCTCTGATCATCCCTCACAGCGGCGCTCACCGCTTCTACTGCTCTGCCCCTCCCATACACCAGAGGGCGCGCCGCCAAACACAGACACCCGGCAAGAAGCGGCGCTCACCAAGACCCGGGGAACACCGCCGCGTGAGGAGGAGGAGGAGGGGCGGGGCGTGCGGAATCACGTGGTCAGGAGCGAAGCGTGTGCGAGTGAGGAGGAAGTGGTTACCGGAGCGGCGGTGAGGTGAGACGTGTGCGATATGTCTATGTATATACGGGTGTTATCGGTGTATCCTACCTTACTGTGACGTCACTCAGTTGTATAAGGGGTCTGTATGGGTGTATGGGGTCTTATTATGGTAGTGTGCTTCCATACAATGAGTGGGGGGCGACTTCTCCATAGACTCGCTGTGGTTGTGTCCATGACAGATGGCCCCAGAGCAGTGTGAGCTACGAGGTGGGGTTATACCACAGTCATACTGCTGATATATAAATATATATATATATTTATATGTGTGTGTGTGTGTATATTATATTGTATATATGTGTGTGTGTATATATATATATATATATATAATACATTGTGTATATATGTATTATACTTTGTGTGTATATATATATATATATATATATATATATATATATATATATATTAATATAGTTCCATTGCTGTCTGATGTGACTGTATTTCTGTGCTGCCCGTGTACTGGCACCTTCTGAAACAAGGCGCAGGTTGTAAATGTGTCGATGAAAACGACTGTGAGTAAATCACATCCCTTTCCGCAGCAAATAGTTGTTGTATATCATATAACTTTTGATATTGTACGATAAAATAAAAGGGATTTTCTGGGACTTGAGATAGGACTTTCACTATAAAAGTCGTCAAATGAAGATCTGTGGGCAGTCTGACACCTGGGACCTCCTTGGAGGCGCTCCCCAAGTGCTGCTTCTGGTTCACAGGCCAAGTAACATCATGTTTATCGTTCTCCTGGCCTGATCACAGCTCAGTCCCATTCAAGTGAATGTGATGATCTGCGATGCGATACCAAGAACAGGTATATGGCTACATACATGCTTAGTACTGAAGAGGCTGCAAACTCTTCAAACAGCTGATGGGCCAGTGTTCTGGGTGTTAGACCCCTTTCTCACTTTTATGTGGTAATCTATTGTATCCTAAAGGATAGGTCATCAAATGACTCCTGGAAAATTCCTTGAATTAAATGCACAGTTTGTCATATATTTACTTTCAAAATAGGAGTTAGTTTGGGCTCTGACTGTTCGGATACCCAATAAGCATAAGAACGGGGGTCTATTATACCCTCATCTATATAGAGCAGTGTTTGCGACGCAACCCTGTGGCACATGGCCATTGGCTACGTCAGTGTGCTATTCAGGTTTTCCCCCAGACAGCTCACTGACCCATTCATTTCTTTTGCCCCACACAGTCCCGTGTGCAGGCCATCAGTCCAGGCCGCAAAACTTGGGACAGGTCCTATTCCTGACCGGTTTAACAGCCGTCCTTCCATGGCCCCATTCATTGAATAAATGGGGCCGCAAAAGTACTTTTGATGTAAGGGCGGCAGCAGTCATGTGCAGGGGCATAAAGGGACTGATTTTCCCAAAATCAGGAGGCAAATATCCTGTGGCACAATCCCTTTAAGTGACTTTAAGCGAGTGCAGCGGAGTGTGCATGTTGTCATAAATGATTCACACCCTCTACTGACTTCAGGGTTACGAGCACTGGCATTAATAACCAGTCTTCATAAATGTGCCTTAGGCCGGGGCCCCACGTTGCGGAAATGCAGCTTTTTTTGTTGCGTTTTTTTTTAACCAAAGCCAGTTGTGGATTGAGCAGAAGGCAGAAGTATTCCCTCTATGTTTTCCATTCCTTTTGTAGCCCTTCTTGGCTTTGGCTCAAAAAACTGCAGCAAAATTTGCAACAAAAAAAGCCGCGTTTCCTCAACATGGGGCCTCAGCGTTATAGAGTTTATTTTAAGTCATGTGAAGTGAAAAAAAGAATTGGAGTTGGAAGACGTCTTTAAGGCCACCACAGGCCTTCGTGATTGTCTGAAGCTGGAGTTGGCGACTTCATTTATTTATTTGCTTTACCTCTATAGCGCCATCATATTCGGCAGCGCTGTACAGCCATTGTGGATCACTGTGCTACGTAGCGTTCACAATCTATATTCCCGGTCAGTATGTGGATCTGGCAGGACATAGCAGGAGCTGCAGCTGTGCAGTGGAGAAGCCAGGAGCGAGTACAGCTACATCTGTTTTGTTACGACTGTCCCGGCAACTGGGAAAGTTTTATTTCCCTGGATAACACCTTGTTATAAACTGAAACCAGGACACAAGTGTGAACAGGGCTTTCCATTGCTTGTCTTCTGTAATATTTCTATTGCAACATAAAAAGTCCCAGGGGGGGGGGGGGGGGCAGCTTCGATCTAGTCATGCAGTCCACTTGCTAACCTCGTCTTCTGGGAATGATTGACCTCTTAGTCCCCTTGCTTCCTTTTTTTGTGCTAAGGAGGTGTGAGTAGCAAGAAGACAGTGTGAGTAGGATGAAGCTGCCTCCTGCCCAACTACTTACACTATTTCTTTCAGATATCTATAACTTCACATTGTGGCGCAAAAAGATTACAGAAAGGCAACGATGGAATGGGGATTACTGTTAGAGATGAACGAGTACTGTTCGGATCAGCCGATCCGAACAGCACGCTCGCATAGAAATGAATGGACGTAGCCGGCACGTGGGGGGTTAAGCAGCTGGCCGGCGTCAAAGCGGAAGTACCAGGTGCATCCATTCATTTCTATGGTGCGTGCTGTTCGGATCGGCTGATCCGAACAGTACTCGCTCATCTCTAATTACTATATATGAGGGGCACAGTGTAGGTTCACGGTTTTCCATTATTCGGGTTCGCTTAAAAAGCGGTTACTTGGGGGGCAACATTGTGGCTCAGCGGTTGGCACTGCAGCCTTGCAGTGCTGGAGTCCTGAGTTCGAATCCCACCAGGAACAACGTCTGCAAGGAGTTTGTATGTTCTCCCTGTGTTTCCGTGGATTTCCTCCCAATCTACAAAAAGACATACTGATAGGGGGGAAAAAAACCTACATTGTGATCCCTATATGGGGCTCACAATCTACATTAAAAAAAAAACAAAAAACACTATAGACTATAATGGAGTCCTCTGGATTTCTACCCAAATATTGCAGTCAGAAAAGGCCTGCTGAAAATCCTCGTGGGTTATATTGACCTACGCTAAAGGATAGTTGAATGCTTCATAGTGATAGTTGATACTTCAGAATGCAAGTCCTGGAGAGGTTGACACCTCAGCTGCTTTTTTTGTCGCAGATTTTGCTGTGGAAAAGTGCAAGTATTTCCTATATATTTCCCGTTCTCTTTGATAATCCCTCTTGGCTTTGCAAAAAAAAAAAAATTTTAGTGCCAAAGCCACAAAGGGATTTAACAGGGAAAAGTATAAATCCTTCCTATAGGTTTCCCGTTCCTTCTCATGCTAGTCTTGAATTAGGCTCCAAAAACTGTAGGAAAATTTGCAACAAAAGAGAAAAAAAAAAAAAAAAAAAAAAGCAGCTTCTCCTCTACATGGGCCAAGGCCCCATGCGACATCCCGCAGCTAAAAAGCACTGCGGTAAAAACAGCGGCGGCAACGCATCACGGGACTTCCCGCAGCGCTTTAAACAGAAAGTTCGCAGAGTTTTCCTCCGTGGAATTTCTGTTACAATTAAACCTATGGGGAAACCGCCGACATTTCTGTAGATATAATTGACATGCTGAGATTTCCAAAACTGCGCTGGTTTTGGAAATCGCGGCGAGTCCGCAAGGTGTTTTTTACTGCAAAGTGGGCATGGCATTCTCTAAAATCCCATACACTTTGCCTGTACTGTAAAACGCTGCAATTTTTCACGCCGCGGGCAAATCATGGCGCTTCCGTCCCGTGGGGCCCGGCCTTAAAGAGATTTCGTACAAAGAAAAATAGGTTGTCATTCCAAAGCTTACCAGGTCCCTGCTGGTCTCTATTTCCAGCCACTCAGTAATGCCGGGAACTGCCATGGTCGGTGTCTAAGTGACTGGTAATGGGACTTGGTAAGCAGTAAAAGGGATATTTTAGTCAAGCGAGTGGCTGCTTGTAGTGACACATTTTTGATGCCACCTTGAGACAGCCTGGACCCCTCTATGTTTGTGATATTGGTGGTCCAAAATAAGGGGTTAATGCACAGCATATGTGATAAATGTATAACTGCTGGGGGGCCTTGTATTTGAACACCCCCCCCCCCCTGCAATTACTAGGGCACCCCTTTAATGCCAGTGTCCCTTATGGGGGATGTTGTGGAAAGATCACTGCTAGCATGGCTGGTGGTCTCCGTCTTTGTAGGTGGGGGTTCGAGAATAATCCATTTAAGCTGCTCAAAATCTGCAGTGTGAGAACTATCTCGTATAAAAGTTACATAGAACTTGGTTATGATGGCAGGTCATAGTGGCGGGTCAGAAGATTGGTGGGAGTCTGAGCGCGGCGTCTCTTCTGTAGGTTCTGCACAGATCTCCTCTGGACTGTGAAGTTGTTCATAGACATCCTATAGAGTTTCTATGAGCCCGTACGACAACTGGAAACAAAGGGGCACAACACTCCGCTTGGTGCTTCTGCCCCTTCATTTTAGCAATTGCTGAGGGACTCGGCACTACGAAACCTCCAGTCAAAACTTCTGGCGTGGCCAATATGATAGGAAGCTTTTATTAAAGAGGTAGTCTGGGATTTTATTTTTTCTTATTGATGGCCTTTCCTTTGGATAATCCCTCAATATCCGATCATCCCAACATCAATCAGCTTATTGAGGGGGAACACTGTGGCCTCATCTTAGGCTCAGTTTGCATCTGTGTTCGGGGTTTCTGTTCGGGAAGTCTGCTTGGGGACCTGCGGACTCCATAGACTGTAATGGTGTCCGTGTGGTTTCCATACAAAATATGCAGAGAGAAAAGCGCTGCTTGCAGGACTTTCCTCTCCACGGATTTCATGCAGATAAGCGAACGGAATGGCCCGAACGCAGATGTGAATAGGGCCTTAGTGACTTTTATCATGTGATTCTGACTGAGCTGCCATACCAGACACCATGCTGTGTGTTTCTATACAGTGAAGAGGCCGTGACCCCTTCACTCACTGACCACTGGGTGTCTGACTCCCTCCAATCTGATATTGATGACCTATTCTAATACCTACACAGTTTGTATACCTTTATTATTATGGGAGCCACCACAATCTGGTTCTTCTGATTCCAGGGGTCACCATCTTTATCTTTTAGGGTCGACACCTGTAATTGGTCTGTGTGATAAGGACAAGGGCCAGGTTCAGTTCGGACACGGGCCAGGTTCAGTTCGGACACGGGCCAGGTTCAGTTCGGACACGGGCCAGGTTCAGTTCGGACACGGGCCAGCCAGGTTCAGTTCGTCTTCTGCTTTCATTGTACTTATTGTTTTACGTACGTCAAGCCTTCTATAGCCGGAGCTCTTTCCTTTGCTGCTGTCACCGTATCTGTAACTGTTCCCAGCTGATCCTTTAAATCGCATATAAAAATATCCATTTCTGGAAAATTCACTTCTTAATCCAATCAGAGCTGCCAGAGCCAGTAAATGATAGAGCATAGAGAGCGGCGCGGCTCCGCGCATTGATCACGCCATTACAAGCTGATACACTGGCTTATTATCTTTTAGCAGTCATGTCTCCAGAGTACTCCATAGCCCAGAGCAAGGGCATCGAGAGGTCCCGGCGGAGCATTTGTTATTATTTAGCCGAATCTTATCATGGCTTGTGACCCAATTTCATGTCTTTTCTTTCCCTCAAGAAATTCAACAAAATGATTATCCCTGTCAGATGCTTCACATGTGGGAAGATCGTTGGAAATAAGTGGGAGGCATATCTCGGGCTGCTGCAGGCTGAGTACACCGAGGGGTAAGTTCACTGTGTTCAAGACTGCCGCGGTTTATATCGATATATCAACTGGATGTGTTTATTTTATTACAATTATTACTTCTTACTGTTATAGTTCGCCACAAACTCCGGCAGAAATGGGGGAAAATAAAACCTCATTCAGTCTTTCTCGTCTATTAAAGCTGTTCATAGCTATGTACACATTTTTGGAAATTGCCCTTGTGTGTGAAAGTGGAAAATAAAAAAAACTTTGCACTTATTTTTCCTTAAAAACAAGTCTGACTGTGTGCGACACGGTAACAGAAAAGAAGCCAATCCTGTATAGTCTTAACCTGCGGTGCCATTTCCTTTTGTCTGTCCCATACCAAGGGACGAATGGTAGGGAGTAGAGATGAGTGAGTACTGTTCGGATCAGCCGGTCCGAACAGCACGCTCCATAGAAATGAATGGATGCACCTGGTACTTCCATTTTGACGTTGGCCGGCCGCTTAACCCCCCGCGTGCCGGCTACGTCCATTCATTTCTATGCGAGCATGCTGTTTAGATCGGCTGATCCGAACAGTACTCACTCATCTCTAGTAGGGAGCATGACTGCAGAATCAGACTACACAGGGTTTGAGTGAGGGCGGGTTCACACCTGCGCCCAGTCTTCACTTTGCGGGTTTTCGTCTTCTGGCTGAGAAACTGGACAGGAGATGGAAACCGGCAGTCAGTTTTGAAACCCATTCACTTGAATGAGTTTGCAAAGTGCCCGCCCATGAGCGCCTTGTGCCTCTCTGCCGCGAAACCGTTTGTTTTTTTAAAAAAAATCAGATAATTTTATTAACAAATTTTTCTTTACATAAAATCAAACAATCGACAAAACAACAGCAACACAACAACAATTCAAAGTACATATGGAGACACAATCCGACATGTAAGTGTGGGGGATGGGAGTCCATTAGGTCCCCCCGCTAAATCTCCCGAACCTCCTTTGATTTCCATGCAAAGGATAGCACTCAAGGGATCAAGGAAACGGGTAAAGTAGAAGTGAGAGATCTATTCCTAATCAGAGACGGGGAGGGAAGGCCAGGTGTATCCAACCATGCTCCCCAAATTTTTTCAACTTTAGTCTGGGCCTCTCTGTATGTATACTCCCCTCTCCAGCCTAATAGTATTATTAACTCTAGATATCAATTCCACCAGAGAAGGAGGGCTTGGGGCCAACCAATGATAAGCAATCAATTTTCTTGCCTGGTATAATAACCTAGACAACCCTATAAATTCCAGGCTTTCCGCGTCCACACCCTCCCCCAAATGACCTAGGAGGCAAACTAATGGTGAGCGCAGAAGTGTAATAGAATACACCCGGCCAAGCAAGGGACCGTACCTGATTCCAGTAATGGGTTAACTCACGACACTCCCACATCATATGCAGGAGATGTGCTGGTTCCATACTACAGCGGGGGCATTTGGATATGCATACGGAACAGTCTCTGTGGAGTCCTATAGACCCTATGCAAGAGATAAATCGGAAAGGGAAATATATAGAAAGCTTCTCATACTTCTACCTTCTGCTCAATCCATTCCTTGCCTTGACTCAATAAAACGCAGAAAAATCTGCAACAAAAAGCTGCATTTCTGCAATGTGGGCATTTAGCCTATTGGAGTCATCTACTTCCACTTTTCTTTTTCAACGAAAACTTCTTTTAAGGCTAAAGCCCCACGTTGTGGAAACACAGCTTTTTTTGTTGCGGTTTTTTGAGCCAAAGTCAGGAGTGGATTGAGCAGATGGTAGAAGTATAAGTACTCCGATATATTTCCCATTCCTTTTGTAGCCACTCCTAAGTTTGGCTCAAAAAAACACATCAAAATCTGCAACAAAAGAAGCTGCGTTTCCGCAATGTGGGGCCTTAGCCTTAACCACAGATGTTTTTGTACACCGGGGGCAGCAACCTTTGGCTCTCCAGCTGCTGTGAAACAACTCCTAGCATGCACCATTCACTTCCATGAGAGTTGCAAGAACAGCAGAGCAAGTATGCATGCTGGGAGTTGTAGTTTCACAACTGCTGGAGTGCCAAAGCTTGCCTACCCCTGCTGTCCACAATCTCCCCATGTGCTATGACTCGCAGTATACTTTAGTTATCCCCTTTATGTCCTGCACACCACTATTGCCGCTTTTGTGCATGACAAGATATTAGCACCCCCTCTTAGTAATGTTCCCTCTGTTGTGCGCCTCTTTATATTGCCATATAATAATACTCTCTTTTTACCTTCCAAAAAATGATGATTGCCACTGTTGTCCCTGCTTTGGGGCTGTGTTTGCCCTACAAAGTGATAGTTTGGCCCATACACAGTAATATTACCCCCTTAGTGCCCTTCACAATAATTCCAAATGTCTCCCCCTCGATTTGTGCATCTATTCTGCTCCTATTTCCCTTGTGACACCGCTACCAGGTAATGGTGCCACTTGTGTGAACCCATAAAGTAATAATCTCCTTGATTTCTAATGAATAATCCTTCACTGTACCATGCGCCCGCTATCATACCCTCTTCAGATCCCGCCTGGGCAATTATGACCCAAATCAAAATCATGATTAATTAAACAGTTTACTTTAATTACAAATAATGAATGTTGATTTTAGAACACTCCCATTTTTTACTTGCCACACCCCTATTTATTTGCAAATGAATTTTGGTATTTGCTTATCAGCAATCCCAACTGGATATTGTACAGTCAGCGTGCCAGTCTATACGTAGCCTGAGTGTCTCGTGCATCCTGCTAAAATGAATGGGGGAGACGCAAAAGTCGCGAGGACACATACATTTAAACATGGCGGTTGTCTGGACATGGTCCAGTCCTTTAAGATGAATATTTCCAGGTATCTTCACGGCTCACCTCGGTCTCTTTGATGTAGACATTCTCTCCAGTCCTTGTGTATCCTTCAGTCGCCCTGATTTTTCTTCTCTCTTTATAGTGACGCGCTGGATGCATTAGGTTTGAAGAGGTACTGCTGCCGCCGTATGCTTCTTGCTCATGTGGATCTGATAGAGAAGCTTTTAAACTACGCTCCCTTGGAGAAATGAGAGGACATATGGCTGCATGACATTTCTTGATGGTGCACATTAAGATGGGGGCGGCAGACGCTTTTCTGTCCAAGGTAGAGCGCACACATTTGTTGCAAAGACGAGACAAACCAGGACATTCCCAGACACTCATTACCTGTTTATTACCAATTATTATCTGTTTCCACAAAATCAGTTTTTTTTGTTTTTAATAAATGATATTTTTATTATATTTGATATTGGGTTGTGAGGGTTTACTATAACAGGATTTATATCACCGTGGCTTATACAGTATACACAGATCTTACTACTTGTCTTATGTTACTATAGTCTGAGTTTTATATACAGGACAGTAGTTGGTGGATTGATGGGGGGGGGGGGGGGTGCATTACACGTGTCTCTTGTTCTCTGCACTTGCAAAAGATGTCTCTTGGCACAAACCAAACATAACAGTCTTATCTGAGATCCTTCCTTCTAGACATGGAAAGCAGCAGCTAAAGATAGCAGTGAGCGCGGTCCTGTCACTCTTTTTAGTAAATACATCAGTTCTCACTCAGCTTGTCCAGGACTTGTCTCTGGTAAAGTATTAATAAATCTGCCTTGTGCCTTTGATCATCAAACACCTATGCACGTGTGTCAGACACCGCTACATAGATCAACACATGTCTTAATCCACCGTTACCTGGACTAAAATGCAACAATTGGTTATCCCAGCGCCTCTAAAGCAAATTGAGGCCCTCTTCACATCCGCGTTCGGGTTTCTGTTCGGGGAGTCCACTTGGGGACCGCCCAAATGGAAACCTATAACCAATAAAAGGCGGTTACCTAAGGAAACCCACGGACCATAGACTATAATGCAGTGCGTGTGGTTTACGCTCGGTTTCTGCACAAAACATGTAGATGGACCACACGAACCCCATTATAGTCTATGGGGTCCACGGGTTTCCTTAGGTAACTGCTTTTTAATGTGTATAGGTGTCCATTCGGGGGGTTCCCAAGTGGACTCCCCGAATGCAGATGTGAACCGGGCTTGATGCCTACTGTGAGCAGCCTATATCTGGTGTAAGTTATAGTAAATTTGTCACTACTTTGTGCACTTGTCAAAAGCAATGTGAGAAGTCATAAACAATTTGTGACTTTTATACACCTGAAAACTTGAGTAAATGGGTTAGTTTATTCTCTCAACACAAACCCCCCCCCCCCCCCCCCCCCCCCACCCAAGATGGTCATTTATGTTACAATACTGGTGTGAATTCTGTGTAATAAAAGTTGGAGGGTTTTCGAGAGTTTATAAAAAAAAAAAAAAAAATTTCCCCAAGTTCGGAGGTAGAAAAAAAACTTTATTCATCTTATTGGATAAAACATTCTTCCTTTGAGGCTGCCAGCAGCCCAATTATTAGATTCACACCGTGCAGGGGTCCATAAGTTTTGTTCCTCTGGGGTAGAGCAGGTTTGGTGATGTCACAGAAGTCTGATCGCAGATTTCCAGCACTCCGATTCATGCTGCAAATTTAATATCTGGCGTCCTAGGGGTCCTCATGTATAGGACTAACACTAGAATCACACTAGTCTCCACCTCTGTCGTTCGGGTCCGCATGTTGATCCAAAGGACGGTGACTCCAATGCAGATGTGAGCCTAGCCTTAGAATGGTTATCCAGTACAGCTAATGCAATAGTTCATTATTTTGGGGGTTTTGTTTGTTTTTTTCCATTTTTAATGGACATAACTTGGACACTAATCCATTTAACATTAAAGGGATCGTATCAATCAGACACAATTTTTTGCAGGTACCACGTCGGAATAGGCTTAAGAAAGGCTATTCATCTCCTACCTTTCGTCGTCATCTCCATGCCGCCGTTCGCCTACAATCCCGGTTTCTCTCAGTATGTAAATTAGCTCTCTCGCAGCACTGGGAGCAGACCCCAGCGCTCAGACAGCACTGGGGGTGTCCCCAATAGTGCGAGAGAACTCTCTCCGGCGCCGCTGCCTCTTCTTCAGCAGCGTCATCTTCAGCCTCTTCTTCTGGCGGTGGCTTGTAACTTCCAAGCCCTCGGGTCTGGAACAGACTACGCATGCCCACAGGACACGAGAAAATAGCTGCTTACAATACTGTGCAAGCGGCTGTTTTCTCGTCTCCTGTGGGCATTCGCAGTCTGCTCTGCCCAAGGCCTAGAAGCTACAAGCCACCGCCGGAAGAAGAGGCTGAAGATGATGCTGCTGAGGAAGAGGAGGCGTGCTGGAGAGAGTTCTCTCGCAGCATTGGGGACGCCCCCAGTTGTGCTAGAGAGCTAATTTGCATACCGACAAGAACCGGGATTGTAGGCGAACTGCGGCATGGAGAAGACGACGAAAGGTAGGAGTTGAAGAACCTTTCTTAAGGCTATTCCGACGTGGTACCTACAAAAAATTGTGTCCGACTGATAGGATCCCTTTAAGTACGGATCCATTGATTTCTATTGAGTCCATATAAAATGCTCAGTGGCTCCCACTGTTTACAAAACAGACACATGACAGACACTAAATTTCATGGCTGATTTTTTTATTTTTTTTATTTTTTTTCTGTCATGTGGCTAAAGCCTAATTATTTTTCCAGACAGCCATATTGGGACCATTATATGATCCTACCCACGGATCTATTGACCCCAGTCTAGCAACATCATAGGGATCTAGCTTGGATCTTTAGCCCTATGGCCATAATACAGGTGTCTGAATGAGCTCTTATACTCTCTGCTCCCCTACACGCCATGTGGGACATCACAGATCACAACCTGCAGAGCTGGGAAGGGGGGGGGGGGTTCAGGCGTCTGTGGCGCTCGGTGTGATGCTTTTACATGCAGATTAGCTTGATGAAATGCGCTGCTTTATCTATTGCTGACTTTATCTGGAGAGATCAAAATCCTAACATGGCAGCCTGTTGCGGTTGAGCGAGAATAGTGCGAGTATGATGGACGTGCGGGATACCGCCAGGTGGAACCATTCTAAGTTCATTAATGTCAAGTATTCTCTTCTCGCAGGGTTGGTTTGTTCTCATGTATAATTGACCTGTGGTAAGAAACATAGTGGAAAAGAGGATAATCCATTCGTCCTCAGAGGTTGGGTGTCAAAATAGACAGCTATGTTGTTAGGGGAAGAAATCCACCACTTACTAGAGGGATCCTGCAATGTTTTATGCAGATGTATCAGGTATGTCTGCCGTCTGAGGTGTCCTCTAAACCAATCCAAATTTCATCCTCTTGGACTCCTGTTATTGAAATATTGGAGGAGGGGAGGGGGGGTTGAGTAAAATATTTCAGGCACACCTAAAGTGTGTTTTAGTTTTTTGGGCTCCGTTCCCACGGAGCAACGCGCCGCGCAATCAGACGCATATACACATGTCTGAGTGTGAGCGCTCAAAACAGATCCCATTCACTTCAATGGGTGCTGGCTTACGGGCGCTACACATTGAAATCAATGGGAGGCTTTTTAACCCATTGATTTAAATGTGTAGCGCACGTGAGCCGGCACCCATCGAAGTCAATGGGATCTGTTTTGAGCGCTCACACTCTGACACTTGTATACGTGTCTGCGCGGCACGTCACTCCGTGGGAACGGAGCCTTAAAGTATGGCTTCATTCCAGGGGTGTAACTTGAGGGGGGTTCAGTCGACCTGTAAGACAGGTTCACATTTGTGACAATTCTGTCATATCCTGGTTGCCTATGAAGGCCACAATTAGGTTACATGCACCCAAACAATAAAATCGTCCATTTTTAAAGGCTACATATAATAAATTGTATTTAATGTTTTATTTTTTTGTTTTTTTTAACTGTGTTAAAATATGCCTGAACTTCATGGTTTTTTGGGCCCAACCTTGTCCAAACCAGCCGTCACTTAGATACAGATTCACTTTGTTGGACATTTGAAACGGATCCATTGACTTGTATTGCTCTTGAAAAGAGCCAAAAATCTAACCTAGACTATCCTTGTTCTACAACAGCCATGTTTGGGATGTTTTTCGCTATTGGCGCATGAGGCCTAACTCTTACTTTCAGCAGAATACCCCGATTCTCCCAAATCGGATCAGTGGCAGCGGCCTGAGCCCTTTCATATTTACATACCAGATGAATAAATATAGTGTGTCCCATCCTAAAAGGCTTTATGTCATGAGCTTAGCCGGCCGGCAGAGTGGCGTCTCTTTATAGCAGATAATGGCCTGGACTTTCTGAGCATTAAACTCTCTCTA
The DNA here is from genome assembly GCF_031893055.1 of Leptodactylus fuscus. Taxonomy (NCBI): domain Eukaryota; kingdom Metazoa; phylum Chordata; class Amphibia; order Anura; family Leptodactylidae; genus Leptodactylus; species Leptodactylus fuscus. Next base: position 20,814,448 of record NC_134271.1, on the reverse strand, counting down.
GCACCGGGATTAATTGTTTAATTCCCTTCCAGTCATATGTTAGAAAGGGATTCCCCTGGGTCTTTGTCCGATAACCTAATGCATCAAACTGTTATTTAATGAAGTGTTAGGAGGATTGTGCCGCGCAATGTGTATATAATCTATCGGGGACATGAATGAGGACAGGCCGAGCTGAGAGTAAAGCCATCACTCCTGCTAAGCCAATGTGCTGTTCACTTAGGACGTGTTCACACAGAGCAGTCACAATGCAACCAAAATCTGTGCTGGGAATTAACCTGGTTATCAGACTGACTGTGATTTGTGAGTGAAAATACTTTTTACTACCAAAATGGCAGGGCTATTGTTTTACAGCAGGTTCAAAGGATGGTGAGACTCAGGAGGTAGAGACGTTTTACTATACATTGTACTATAGACTGCACAAGTGATGTAATAAGTAGGAATATATTAGTCACAACTTAGGGCCCGGTCTCTGAAGGGGGCACCAAGATATCTGGGTAATTCAATGAGAGTAGTGAACCAGTTTATACATGTCAGTCCAATGAGCTACCTATCATGATGCGCAGAGAGTGAATATACCCAAGATGTAGATGGCCAGGGCCGCTGTAACCATAGGGTAGGGGCTACACTGGACCCCTCTCACTGGCCCAGATTCAGCAGGGACAGGTCTGTATTTGGGGTGGTGATTGGTCCCAACTTTAACTCTATCTATATCCTCAGGATGCAAATAGAGTGGATTAAGATGGTAGAGCGTGTTGCTAGCAGCTTCATGCTCCACCATATAGGCCTTGGCAGCGCTAGAACCGGAGCCTGTGAGCAGCACCCGTTTTTTTTTATTACTGTACTATATTGTCTGACAGACCACTGAGGAGATATTTTTGTGTGCCTTGGGACATTATATTGTATGGGGCCACTGCGGAGGCATTTTATTGTTTCATGGGTCACTGAAGGGGCATTATATTGTATGGGGGTCACTACTAAGGAGTAGAGTTGAGCGAGTACTGTTCGGATCAGCTGATCCGAACAGCATGCACGCATTGAAATCACTGCACGCAGCCGGCACGCGGCGGGTTAAGCGGCCGGCCGGCGTCAAACCGGAAGCACCAGGTGCTTCCATTCATTTCAATGCGTGCGTGCTGTTCGGATCGGCTGATCCGAACAATACTCGCTCAACTCTACTAAGGAGGAATTATACTGGCAAGGATGATTAAGGGGCATTATACTTTCTTTGTGGGGGGGGGGGATTAATACTATATGCTATAAATTGAAGGGCACTGTTACTGTGCTAGGAAAACAGGGGACATGATAGTAATAAGAGGAGGAAAGGGAATATTGGCAAGGTTAGGGGCACAGCTTAACACAAACAAATTGCTGTGGCTCTGAGGCCGGGTTCACATGATGTCTTTTGCACGTAATGTGGCATGTAGACGCCGCGGGAGCTTTTGCGGGCCATATATGCTCCCATTGATTTCAATGTGAGCCGGGACCGTATATGCGGCGCTATTTTGTGGCCGTGATTTTGCGTCTACGTGCCACATTACGTGCCAAAAGACATCGTGTGAACCCGGCCTAAGTAGTGGTGATAGGGTGAACCCTCTAATGTGCTAAAAGGAAACCTGTCGGGACTGTCTACAACCCCAAAGCTTCCACTAGGGGACTAGGAGGTGGAATTATAATGGCAGGTGCCTCCTATGCTAGTCTTATTGCATTGAGAAACTACCCCCCTCTGGGTAAGTCCTACCCTAACGCAACCAAGTTCCAGTAAAGTAAATAAAATGTCCAAAATTTGCATTTTATGGAGCATTAATGGACATGCTCCAAAAATTGTGACCATTTTATGGTGATTTGTGCCGAAAAGGCTTTAATAAATTCCGTCCTGTATCTGAAAGCAAGAAAAAGTGGTGTATGCGCCACATACAATATACATGCACAGATATAACATGTCAGTACACCTCACTTTACTGCGCATGCACCAGAGTTGACCCGGACACATGGATGTCAGTCAAGCCAGAAATGGACCAGCCGCCCGCTCTCTATGGCACAGTGGCGCCACCTCCATGACTTTCAGGGATACTCTGCCTGCACGGTGTACTGTGTTCAACAAAAAACTGTTTTAGGGACAAATTTACAAACCTATTTCTATGCACAATAACACAGTGGTAGAGGTTTAGGAGGATAAAAGCTCCCGACAGGTTCCCTTCTAGAACTAATTTCCAGTAATAGAAAAATCTAAACGGTGCCAAAGGGGCTTAAACACTATAGAAAATACATGAATCACCAGCATCTAATACAGCGAAATAAATGAGCAAGTGCTAATCTGCTGCAATACCTAAGTAAACACGGGCGCTAAGATGAAGGTACACACTGAATATTTAATGAGACGTATTACTGCATTATTTACTGGACTATCAAAGGGTTATTTGGTTTAGAGAACACATTTTCTAATATTCTATTAGGAACTTCTGAGTTAATAAACCATTCAGGACCAGAGACTATTAGCCAGAACAGAGAGGCGATACCAAGAGAGAGTCTTGCTAAGCCCCCATGCACACTGCTATGTCTGGGCCTGAAACACAGACAATGGGTGGGATGTATTTTCAACAATGACCATGTACATGTGTATAGACAGTGGTGTAACTACCGCCATAGCAGCAGAGGCAGCTGCCACAGGGCCCGGGACATTAGGGGCCTGGGGACGGCCGCTACCACTGCTATCATTATACTCGGGGGGGGGGGGGGGGGGGGGGGGTCTGTTCGGTATAATGATTGGCGGACCAGGAGAGGTAAGAAACATAAAAAACACTGTTACTTACCTCTCCACGATCCTGCCAGGCCTCCTTCCTAGTTGTCTGATGTCTCTGACGTCACATGAACCCGGCCTGCGTCCCGGGTCATGTGACATCCAACGTCATTGAAGAGGCACAGCAGCGGAGGCCGACAGCGTAGGAGTTGGGGGGCAGGTAAGAGACCGTAGTTCTTTATGTTTTTATTCCCCGGGTCTCTGATTATTATACACTGGGGTGTGAATAGACCCCAGAGTATAATAATTGTTTATGGGTGTCCACACTGGGACATAATACTGTGTGCAGGGTCCACTATTGGGGATAATACTGTGTGCAGGGGCCACTGAGGGACATAATACTGTGTGCAGGGGCCACTATGGGGGATAATACTGTGTGCAAGGGCCACTATGGGGGATAATACTGTGTGCACGGGCCACTATTGGGGATAATACTGTGTGCTGGGGCCACTATGGGGAATAATACTGTGTGCAGGGGCCACTATGGGGCATAATACTGTGTGCAGAGGTCACTATGGGGCATAATACTGTGTGCAGAGGTCACTATGGGGCATAATACTGTGTGCAGAGGTCACTATGGGGCATAATACTGTGTGCAGAGGCCACTATGGGGCATAATACTGTGTACAGGGGCCACTATTGGGGATAATACTGTATGCAGGAGCCACTATGGGGGATAATACTGTGTGCAGGGGCCACTATGGGGGATAATACTGTGTGCAGGAGCCACTATGGGGGATAATACTGTGTGCAGGGGCCACTATGGGGGATAATACTGTGTGCAGGAGCCACTATGGGGGATAATACTGTGTATAGGGGCCACTATGGGGGATAATACTGTGTGCAGGGGCCACTATGGGGGATAATACTGTGTGCAGGAGCCACTATGGGGGATAATACTGTGTGCAGGAGCCACTATGGGGGATAATACTGTGTGCGGGGGCCACTATGGGGCATAATACTGTGTGCGGGGGCCACTATGGGGCATAATACTGTGTACAGGGGCCACTATTGGGGATAATACTATTTGCAGGGGCCACTATTGGGGATAATACTGTTTGTAGGGGCCACTAAGGGACATAATACTGTGTGCAGGGCCACTATGGGGGATAATACTGTGTGCAGGGGCCACTATGGGGATGTCATAAGTTCGCCACGGGGCCCCATTCCTAGTTACGCCACTGTGTATAGAACTCACTGCAATCCAGTAATTTGGGACTCACTGCATAACTTACTATGATAGAGTGCGTTCTGTACACATGGCCGTGGTCAGTTTCGGAAATACACCCTGCACAAGGACCAAGTTTTCTGGCCAAGGCACAGCCAAGTGCATGAGGCCAAATACTGGAACCAGATAGGTAAATCCAGACTTAATTCAGGTTCACACCTGCACCCGGTCTCCGCTTTGTGGGTTTCCGTCTTCTGCCTGAGAAACCGGACAGGAGACGGAAACCCGGCAGTCGGTGTCCGCCCGTGAGCGTCTTCTGATCACAAGATGCTCACGGGCGGACACTTTGCAAATCCATTCAAATGAATGCGGTGTGAGAGCCATTAGGTTACATGTGGAACACTGTCAGGGCTGTATACTACATGTGGGGCACTGAGGGGGGCATTCTAAGTGGGGGCCATTATATTTCATGTAGGGGGCCAATAGATAAGGCTTTGTTTGGGGTTATTTTATTAACATAAGTGATCACGGTTTTGGCATTACTTGGTTGGGACCTTTCCTCACTAGGGGGTACTTCACTTGAAAATGGTAAGAAACACTGATCTATACCTTCCACAAGGTGGCGCTAGAGCAAGTTTTCCTTTTTTTCCGCGTTATTTGCATATATTGTTTGGCACATGAATAGTAAATACATATATGTGCATGTTCACCACATGGCCAGGGATATCTGAATCCTCCATTATGTATATGATCAGCCCCGTACATGCAGGGTAAATGGAGGATGGTGCTCCTACCTTACCGTCAGACGCCGTAGGGATGGCAGGCACCCAGCGGACGGAGGGATTTAATAACTCACAGATAATCATTTCTTTTTCTCTTGTATATTTCATTGCTGAGCAATTACATTCAGTAAATGAGCCGATATAGAAGCCACTAACAGATTGTGAATGACCAGGATAAGGATTGCAAAGCCATTCTGATCTATATATCACTCCTCTGTGGTTAGCACAATTACAAAACATTGCGCAAGCAAGCACCAATTGGCTTATAAAATGGAGGAAATCATCATTTAGTTCATTTGTCGGAGGCACCAGGGAGAACAGCTGGTGGATATTCAGGCTCCCCGCACTGGGGTGTTCAATAGGAATCTGAATTTAGGATATTGATTTAAGGGACGCGGTCAGCGTAAGGTTATGTGTAAGTATCTGCTTGACTGCTGGGGCTGGAATCCCAAATCTAAGCATCAGCGGCTGTGTCTGGCCAGTTATAGCCCGGTATAACACCTGCTATTTTATTAATATGATGACGGTACAACAGACATTGTTCTGGCTGCAGATCTCTAGGCTCCTTCACCGGGTATCTGGTTGTTATACACATAGCATGTGGCGTCTGCACGCAGCTTTAGTCTTCTTTTTAATGCCGAGTACTAGCATCAGAGCCTGTAGATGGAGTGAGACTAAAATCCCTGTATGCTAAGAACCTCATGTTCGATATTGTTAAATTTGCTGAAAAGCGCTAGATCAATGTATAAGGTTGGGATGTGCGGGCCATGTTTTTCTCCAGTCCTGTATTCGCCATGGTAGGAAGCAGTGGTCTTACGCTGGGTTCACGTCCACTTGGGGCCGCACAAACGGGCAGAGGGCAGCCTGGACAGGAATGTGGACCTACCTATTGCAATACTACAATATACTATACTGGGGAGGGTCATATACTTTGTGAGGGGTAGAGGGTTTTAAAAAGAGGACAATATTCTGCGTCTGAGCTATAAAAAGGGGGTACTAAGCTGTGGGGGGTTAAAAAAAAGGGGGCATTTAGTGCATGTGGGCTATAAAAAGAGGTCATATACTGTGTGTGGGGTGTAAAAAAAAAAAAAAAAGAAAAAAGAAAAAGTCATATTGTGTGTATGGGGTATAAAAAGTGGCCAAACTGTGTGGGGTCCATAAAAAGGGGGTGATATACTGTGGGGGCCGTAAAAAGGAGTCATTTACTATATGGGGGCCATGTGAAAATGGTCATATATTGTGAGGGGGGGGGGACATAAGAAAGGGGTCATACACTGTGGGGGCCATAAAAAGCTGGGTCATGATCCGCAATCGTCATCTAAAGGTATCTGCTTTTGCAGAAGACGTTCTCCTGTTTATCACTAGCCCGCTTACTTCACTCCCATCTATTCTTAAGGAGATAAGCGCTTATAGCTTTTTTAGTAATTATAAGATCAATCTGACGAAAAGCACAGCCCTAGATGTTTCACTGCTGCCATCGACCCTTGGTTCCTTGCGTTTTTCCTTTCCATTTTCGTGGTCCGCTTCCCTACGTAGCGCGTCAGACTATGGGAGTGTGTCGCAGGTATAGTGCCATGCGCCTCCTCTACACGAATGATGGCCCCATGACCCCCGTATCGGGTAACCCAGACTTTCCTGCAGCGCTGGGCTCTCTCTTTTTATCTCACCGTGTGGGTTCTCCCCCCCCTCCGCTTTAAGCAGGTCACTTCAGCTTCCTCGCTTCTCTCCCGCTCTGAGATTCTGACCCAAACCTCATGTTCAGATACGCCACTCTTTTCTTGGCAATACTCCCAACTTTCCCATTTCTACTCCTCTTTATGGTCTTCTCGGGACCTTCATAGACCCCTGTCGCTGTTCGAACGTCTCTGTATCTCTCCCTCCCCTCCATCCCACACTGTCTCCCTTCTGTATGGTCTTTTAATGGATGGGGCTGAGGATTCATTTCCGTCATTTACTAGCGGGTGGGAGAGGGAATTGGGCGTCTCATTCCCTCCTGGTGTGTGGTCATCGGCCTTTCGTGCGTGTCATACTTTCTCCATATCATGTAGGGCGCAGGAGACCAACTTTAAGATACTTTCCAGATGGTATAGGGTTCCGGCCCTCCTGCATGATATTTACCCCTCCACCTCTGATAGATGCTGGAGATGTCTCTCCGACCGCGGCACGATGGCCCACATCTGGTGGGGATGTCCTCTCCTACGCCCCTTTTGGACTGGGGTCAGACAGGTTATTCGGCAGGTGACAGGGATTGACTTGGAGGATGACCCGGCCCCGCTACTTCTTTCCCTGTTCTCCCGGACGTTTCGTAAACCCACCCGTAGACTTCTTGGATTTTTATTGGTGGCAGCTCGCTCTGTCATTCCCAGGTTATGGAAGTCCACGACCCCTCCCTCGCTCATTTGTTGGCTGAATGAGGTTCTTGCCTTGCGAACTATGGAGACCCTGGTAGCTGAGCTCCGCCAGGATGATACCAAGCATCAACAGACTTGGCTCCTTTGGAACCATTTTTATTACTCTGCCAACTTCCGTTCCCTCTTCCCTTCTGTGTCCCCTGTGTAATGTCCCCCTGTGCGGTTTGTCTGTTCAATTTTTCCTTTATTTCCTCTGACAATTATTTATATGTTCTGAGGTTTTTGCATATGCTTTGCTTCTCAGCTCTGCTGCGCCAGAGCGTTTACTTGTTTCTTGCTCACTTCCCACCTTTCACCTCCCCCTTCTCCACCCCCTTCTTTCTCCCCCAAGTTTTGTCATTATTTGATACTTCTGTACATTATTTTATTACTTCTAATGTTGAAAAAGCTGGGTCATATATTGTGGGGGGCCAGAAAATGTTGGTTATATACATTGTAGAGGGCCAGAAAAAGGGGGTCATGTGGTGGGCCCAAAAAAAAAAATGGGGGTGATGTGCTCCTGCAGCGGTGGAGACCAGTTAACCTATATGTAATATATATTTTTTGTCAAATTCAGTTTCATAGCACGCAGTGTATTTCATGGTGTATTGGCAGGTGTACAGGTTACTACTAGACGCTCTTATATCAGGGTCATGCGGAGGTAAAGATGGAATCGGTTTTGCAGCTGTTACTATAAGTTTGTAGCTGAAGTGAAGCAGCTGTGCAATGACAAATAGAGCACTAGCGCCCTCTACTGGAGAAAGGTTTAGTAAGTGGTAAAGGGCGGCCTCATCCAGAGAACAGATGTGCGCTGCAGATTAAAAGCTATGGAAACCATACAATATTAGCAAGCGTCCCTGTAATACCTTAGAAAGAAAGTACGTGCTACATGCCGAGGTAACAGGACGCCGAGGTGCAAGGCAGGATTGGGGTTATTTTATTTGTTCATTTTAAATGAAATAAGAAGCCATATAAGCAATAACTATACCTAACAATAAATAGGAGCAGGTTTTTCTTACTTTACGAATGACGTGTTGAAGGTTATTTTAGAGATTTAAGTAACGATGACCTGACCTCGGAAAAAGGTCATCAATATCTGGTTAGGGGGCTTTTCTATTTAGTACCCCCATAGATCAGCTAACAGAAGTGGCCATGTCGCTCCAGTGAAGACCGCTTCCGTTTTGCAGATCAATGATGTCACATGGTGTCTATGCATCTCCGTCCCATTCAAGTAAATAGGGCTGACCTGCATTAGGAGACATAGTCGATATATAATGTTTGGTATACAGAGAAGAGGCTGCGGAACTTGTCCAAACCTGTGGATCTCCTAGATTATGTTCTCTAGGGCTTTGTTCAGCTATTTGTTTGCTATTGTACAGTTACTTCTGGCACAATTACATGCAATGAAACCAGTAGTAGTAATAGTGTTTGGTACTGTACAGGCCCCCTGCCTCAGAGAAAAATGCAAAATGTGTTGCAGCTATACCAGGGCTCTAAAGGGCAACCCCCCCCCCACCACCACCATGTAACATCATGTATGAAGACTAAGGGTATGTTCACTCTGAGTTTTTTGCAGGCGGATTTTGACGCAGAACCCGCCTGCAAAACTTACCCTCATTCATTTCAATGAGAGTCCCTCGCTTTTTTTTTTTCCCCTAGCAATTTTTTTTAAGCTAGTGGGAAAAAGCAACATGTCCTACCTTGCTGCAGATTTTGCGCGGCTTGAGACTCCTGCCTCCGCCCATTCATTTACTAGCCACGCAGAAAAATCACACGGTGGAAAAGGTTTCCACCATGTGAACTCACCCTTATACAGCCAGAAAACAGTTGCCAGCTGATGTTTCAACTTTTGATGAAAATTTCGGTGACTTTGCCTTTAACTAAAGCTACATATAGAAAGAGAGTGGTCACCAGATTGGAAGTTACATGGCCGCCAGGTAGGGTAAACTATAGGACTGTAGGTATGTAATCTTTACTACGTTATGTATATTATGTACAGGTCGTTGGTCATGTGGTTATCTGAAGGAGACAATCCCTGTTCATATGCGTATGGGTGTCAAAGAATGGGGACCCCCTCCTTTATGAGCCAAAACGGAGTGCTTCTCTGTAGTAGCGTCTCACTTTATGGCAGACTACAGCCATTAGGCATTTGGCCTTATAGCCTACTGTCAGTGGTTTGCTTGGACCCGATCCGCTGACTGTCCAGGGTGCCACAGTCTCAAATGCATTTGGTGCACCACATGCTCCATCATTCTAGGTAATATAGATCATATCTCTCCCCCCCAAAAAAAGAGATGTCTTAACCATGCCCATTTTCAATATATAGACACCAAAATATTAGCTATGTGGCTCAGACTATTAATAAATGTCAGGCATAAAAAAAAAACCCCGCAGCCGATAGAAAAGCCGCATTTATTGCCGAAACACTGACATAAACATAATAATAAATCTCCCCCGCTGTATTCTACCTCAGATTGAAAACAATCTGTCTCATATCCAAGTACGTGCTCTGAAATCTGCATAAAGCGTAGACTGCAATATAAAGGGTGATGTCATGGCAGAGCCCATAGCTGGCAGGCGGCGCAGTATCTGTAGTTCTGTCAGCAGAACCCACAGATAATTACCTAGGAAAAGCCTTGAAACATCTGCACAGACACTCACCCGCCATGAATCACCTCCATTATGTGCAGGCCGTAATCCTGACATGTTTAGTCAGATTTACTACAGCCTGTGCTCACATGTCATGATCGCGTACAAGGCATCGTGCTATAGAGAGAAGATATATCAAGGTACAAGGATATACACTGTAGGTGCGGTATATGGCAGAAACACTGGTCACTGACTCTGCGCATCTTTCGCCGTAACCCAATGGACCCCATTACAGTCCACGGGTAACGTCTTTTAGGCAGGTTAGCTTACTGTCGTTCCAAAGTGGACCTTAAAAACCGAACGCTAGTGTCAGAAATATCTACTTGTTTGAAATTAAGTAAAACATGGCTGCTTCCTTCCAGAAAGAGCGCCTCTCTTGTTTACAGGCTATATGTGGTACTGCAGCTCGGCCCTATTCACTTGAATGTGGCGCCCTTCATAAGCTAGGAGCAATTCCCCAATATATTACCCCATTTCCATGCAGCAGATATAAAATTATGTTTATTGTCATTTCCATAATAGGAAGTAGTGGCGGTCCAGGCTCCATCCTCCATTATACGATGTACACCAATGGCGGACACCACTGACTATAATGGGGCTGATCGGGTTTCCATGATGGTTTCCACCTGTATAGGACGCACAAAATCTAAACAGACTGAAAAACGCGCTTATCACATTGACCCGTTGGTCATCTTGACAGAGCAATCAGCCCCTGTATAAGTTACTTTCACAGCACAGAGGATGTATTAGGGTATGTTCACACGACGGAAAATGGATTCTGCATGTGAACATACCGCGCGGCTAATGCCGATGCAGTGCACAGACATCCTGTTGCGCCATTCCGCTCCGGATTAGGCCCAAATGAATGGGACAGGGAGTCTCGTGCTGCGGACTGGCTGTGGGTTAGTAGTATTTGGCCACACGGGCGCCATGTACCACGGCTATACAGGCAGCAGTAGAGACGCTCCTATTAGTATATACCCTCAGTAATAGACGCAGCACATACAATATTAGTGTATGGTCACCATGACACATTTTATTAACACTAAAAACATTGTAATGACAAACAAGACATATCAGTTCCATGACAAGACTAATGAGGTGTGAGCAGATGACAGGTATTACACAGTGATGCTAAATACAGTAGTCATGTGAATATCAGTGTGTCATGTGACAGTCCAGTATCTAACTATACATTACATATTACCTCAATACATTATATAGATAGTAAAGCAAAGAGCGACAGGCTATGGGACAGTCATTTGCACTTTATAGGACAACAAAAACCCTAAAAAAATATTGAAATGTTCCCATTACACTTGGAGACTTGTTCTGGTCAGGGTTTTATATGTTAACTAATAAAAAGATAGAAACAGTGCCACTCTGTTCTACAGGCTGCGCCTGGTATTACAGGTCAAGCACATAAAAAAAAAATAAAAAAAATAAAAACATACTTGTTCTTCAAATTTCGGAAAAACCCTTTTTGTAGGATCGTTGTATGAAACAGCAGGACTTTCATCACATAACTCTGGAGGAGGACTCATGCCACCATTTTTGTGATTGGTGAGGGGTTCCAGTTTAGAACCTATTACAGGATTCATTGATAGCTTGTGGACTTAGTCATGTTACGGGATGTAACAAAGATGGCGATTGCGATGGACCGCGTTTGAAAAAGTAAAAATCTGTGAGGCTGGAAGAGGTCCATAGGGTCCTCTCTATAGGGTTCCCACACTACAGCAACGTGGGCAGATATTTGGATGCCTATTGCCCTCCCTCAATGTTTGTATCCCAATAACTTATCCAGTCCATTATTAACGCTGCCCCTTTCCAATCTGAGTTGTGACTTGTTTGAAATCTAAAAACAGGAAAAAAAAGCTGAAGAGCGGATTAAGGGTATATTCACACAACGTAATTTGGCACTGATTTTGAAGCCCTGAATCTGCCTCCCGTCGTATTCAATGAGAGGCAGAGATCGAAACAGAATGCCGAAAATAAAATAGGCGTTCTGCTTGATGTCGCCACGTATTCCACGTCCGATCCAGCCACGGTGTGAGCTCTATATAGGAGACTAATCAGTATATAAAAGAGGAATTTAAGGCAGAAGTACTTTGCGCTGTGTGAACATCCCCTAATATACTAGAAGGCCTATATACTATAATGTGACGTTACCTTAGTCGCATACACATCAGCTAGGTCAAAAAAGAAATAATCTGTACATGAAGAAAAACAAGACATAAATGATTTGTAATATACACCATATATAATAAAAAGCCAATATCTACGAACTCTATAGGTAACGCATTTCGTTCAACCTTCAAGGCTAAAACAATATAACCAGTTCAGTAGTGGTTTCTGTATCAGTAGTAAGAAATCATATAATATACATGTTATTATATACTCAGCAGTCACCCCCAGCTTGTGCGCGGTACGTGAACCCAAATCTGCCAGTCATTCTGTGGACCATGCAGATGAACAAAATTCTCATTTACGTTAACTCTAATGGATGCTTTTACGCCTTGAAATCTGACTTAAATTGGAAACAAATTGCTGGTAGATGGGCAATGGAACCAAAATAGGTCAAGGAGATTAGTAAAGAAGGGTCTGTTTTTCCCCGGTAAATGTATCTGGTGTTGTAGATGAACCTGACTCTTTGTCACACGCGATGCCCGGGATCCAAGCTTGGGTTGCTGCATTGTATAGAACATGGATTATACTCCTTCAAACCTGCTATATAAATACATAGAGGCACAGTATGGTATATAAAGGGTAACGTTAGCAGATCAGCTCTGCTACATACAGTCAGGGATGAGAGATCCTAATGCCATCAGTAGTCATGACATACTATATAGCATAGCGCCGGATACTTGGATGGTAAGAACCCTCTGACAAGCATCGGGTTTGGCCATGTACACACCACAGATACTTTCTCAATGCCGACCATCATGGATGATAAGAGAATAGCAGACTTACAAATTCGGTAAGAGGTCACCCCGGTTTAAAGAAACATAAGATTGGTATGTAAAATTAGTCTTGCGATAGGTTTACACATGGTAGGCTTCTTGCAGAAAGTTCTCCTTACATACAGAACAGTAATAATTTGCCACCCAATGATCTGGATTCTTCAATATCCATAAATTAAAGGCAGAACTACAGAATTTTTTTTCTTCAAGTAAATGTAATAATTAATGGGTCCGACCATTTGGGTAAATTCAACACAGGGAAATTTGGAGCAGATTCTGCCTCAAAATCACCACCCAATTCCATCTTGAATCCGCGTCCCATTAAATACACAGACACAGGGCACCAAGGATACAATAAGCATCCTGCTTGATCTTGCCGCTGCGGTTTCAGCCACAGAACATGCGGCACAAGACGCTCTACTGCCCCAAGGAAAAGCCACAGCAGAAAGCCGAGGCTTTGCCGGGGACCGGAAAGAGGATAAGAATCTGAGTCGGAAGTCTGCCTCTGGTACGTCTTCACTTTCTACTGTGTGAATGGCCTCTTAGGCTGTCCATATACATGTGATATTATCAAACACTCTAAATCTCCCACGGTGCAGAAACGCAGCTTTTTTTGTTGCAGATTTTGTTGCGTTTTTTTGAGCCAAAGCCAAGAATGGCTGCAAAAGGAATGGGAAATAGATAGGAAATTCTTAGACTTCTTCCTTCTGCTCAATCCACATCAAAATCACAACAAAATAAGCTGCTTTTCTGCAACGTGGGGCTTTAGCCTAAACTCAGCTTGGCCGAACATGCTTGTACTCTCAATAGGGAGTGCGGGAAAAGCTGCTGCCGGACATCTCTGCTATATTCTAGAATGGATAGGACATGTTCAAATCCGACTTCAGAGACTTGTCCGGTTTAGCTCGTATGCATCCCACGTATAAGGCCGGCTTTACACACGGTCACTCTCATTGATACAACATTCTCCATCTTATCCCCACAGTATACTCAGCCTGTGTGAACTCCAGTACAAACCTTTGGCAGCAGACACGTTGCCCATTATATAAACACAGCGTGTGCCAGTTTCACTTGCCATCATGTCTATGTAAAGCTCCGGTGCTCAGCGCTAGGCCCGCACGTATAGACATAGTGTCCGTTTCCTAGCTGGTTAAGTCTATTAGGTTATATACTGGAAGAGGCGGCCGTGTAACAATGACAAGTCAAATCCTAATGATAATCCGTTACTACAGCGGCGCTGAATGTTTTGTTCCTCGCACGCCAGAATCAATGCTCGATGAAAGCGCACGGGCTACATCGCCAACTGAAGTTAATTACTTGGCAGAGACTTTTATTTCGGCGTGCCAGCAACACTGTTTTCTTTTCAGTGACATTTAAAGAACTTTATACTAAAGATTAAAGAGAAGAAGAAGAAGAAAGATCTGGCACCCAGACTCACACGTCACCCCCATTACTTTATATAATCATCTCCCTCTTTTATCATAATTTAAGATTGGAAATATTTTATCATATAACATAGAAAATAATTTATCCGACCATTCGGATTCCCTTTACAATTCCAGGCTGTGTGACAACTATACATCAGAAATCCATGATGAGATAACATGACGGTGGATCTGTCTGGTTGAACAATGTGCAGGATGGGATGAGCAGACGGATATATAGTTTTGTAGGAAAGGATTATGGGCTTAGGAGTCTGGTCTCCTGCAGCTATCTGTATATCATGTATACATGACAGGCTGTCAATCATTCAATGACACTGACAACGATACTCTTAAAGGGGTTGGCCAGGATTTGCCGTTTCTTAAGAGAAGCTATAAATATACAATTGGTGGGCGGCAGACAAGCAGTCCCAACATGGATCACCTGTATGAGGCCACGTCCGACACCCATACTATACACAGCACTGAGGCGATGCAGTTTTCTACAGTCCCTGTATAGTGTCCAGGTGCTGGTACTACAGACTTCAACAGAAGCGGAGCTGCGCCTGGTCACTCTATAGGGTCTGGACCTCGATCAGTAAGATAGTTATGGCCTATACTTAGGACAGCCCCTAAATAAAAATTCCTTGGCAACCCCTTTAAACCCAGAGGCAGCAGGGAATTATGTATTTTCCATAAATTATCTATAAAATATAAGTTAAGATCTGTACACACAGTGTGAGCCTTTGTCACGTATGCCAATGTATAGACATATGTCGCCTGTAATAGAAAAAATGTATGTGTCAAGGTTTGCAAAAGCCCTATTATGGCTCCTACCACTGTGACGGGGGCAAAAGGGACACTTGTCCTCTGATGGAGAAATTCAGCCCTATATATAAAGGTATCAGCCCTCTATATATATATATATATATATATATATATATATATATGGTATCGGCCCTATATATAAGATATCAGCCCTATATAGAAGGCATCAGCCCTATATAGAAGGCATCAGCCCTATATAGAAGGCATCAGCCCTATATAGAAGGCATCAGCCCTATATAGAAGGCATCAGCCCTATATAGAAGGCATCAGCCCTATATAGAAGGCATCAGCCCTATATAGAAGGCATCAGCCCTATATAGAAGGCATCAGCCCTATATAGAAGGCATCAGCCCTATATAGAAGGCATCAGCCCTATATAGAAGGCATCAGCCCTCTATGTAAGGCATCAGCCCTCTATGTAAGGCATCAGCCCTCTATGTAAGGCATCAGCCCTCTATGTAAGGCATCAGCCCTCTATGTAAGGCATCAGCCCTCTATGTAAGGCATCAGCCCTCTATGTAAGGCATCAGCCCTCTATGTAAGGCATCAGCCCTTTATGTAAGGCATCAGCCCTATATATAAGGTATTCTTTTACAGTATGATAGACCCGGGTGTAAGGAGACCTCAATCTCATAACTAAATGTTTTACCTAAAATTCTTTCCATCTGCTCATCTCCATGATGCAAGCAGCCTGATATGTTCAATAGGACTGAGCAAACATAAAGCACAAGGCATCAGCTAAAGGGAGTGAAGAAGAGGCCAGCTACCATATACCAAGGGACCTCATGTATACAGCAAAGCCATGTATACAGAGTCTGCACAGCGCAACGGCTATGCAATATGGAGCTGTAGTCACACCATGTGTACATATGGTACATAGTACATAACATACAACACGTGATGGAACACGCTACCATTTTTCCCATGAATTTAGAGAAGAGACTTCAATAGGTTTCCATATGAAAGCCCATAGATTTCTATGTATGAGTCCTCCCTCCACAGGCCAAAGGTTGAAGGATTTTTAATTAGGGTCTTTTTCTATTAGGGTTAATGTCCCTGTAGCCGATACCTAGTGCGATACATTTTACAAGATGCGAACTATAAAAGCTGGTAAAAAATGATTATAGACAAAAACATAAAATGCCTATTACTTGTTAACACAGACACTTTGACTTGTGAGGCTTTAGGACACGGTTTGTTAGGTAAAACCTATTTCCTGCATTGATCGGGGCGGACAATGACCGTCTGCATAGCTTCATATTTGGCTTACAATTTGGTTTTAAGGCAATGATGGTGATTTTCAGAAGGCAGGGTTGACATGAGGGACCACGAATAGTGCACCTCTAGTAATAGAAGTAGTTGACACTCACGGATCCGCCAAATAACATGGCCGCATTAACGTTTCCCACACACCAAGGTGACCAACACGATCGATCGAGGCATTAGGTGTCTGAGAAAGTAGGAAAATGTCCATGAGAAACTATGGCTTCTGCGGTCTCGCTTATTACCTTGGCACAAATCAATAGTCTGATGATACAGTTGCGGTGTGTGGATTATACATGTACAGTTCAAAGCGCAGCAGCAGCCGGGTATTGTGGGAGGTCGAAAGCAACTTATGTCATGAGGTTCTGCTGCTCGGGTAACGTATTAGACCAGCAGGGCATTATGGGTCAACAGACTGAGTGCAATAATACGAGTCCACAGACATCTTAGTATGGCTCAGACTTCAGACTCTTGTAGAGGCAACAGGTGAAAATCATTCCAAATACCTAAGGAGCAAATACAAGACAGAAGAAGCAAGGGTTAAACGGGAACATCTCACAATCTAGACATTAGAGCAGGGGTAGGGAACGTACGGCTCTCCAGCTGTTGCAAAACTACAACTCCCAGCATGCATGCTTGCTCTGCTGTTCTTGGAACTCCCATGGAAGTAAATGGAGCATGATGGGAGTTGTAGTTTCACAGCAGCTGGAGAGCCAAAGGTTCCCTATCCCTGCATTAGATAGATACCCCGCCGGATGTATACAGTTCATCCCCTACAATTGGCATGTTGTCAGTAACAAATCCCACTTACAGATGTGCTGCCAACAATCATTTTTCAGCTTCTATATAAGATGCATTCAGCCAACAAATGAGCGTTTGCTTGTCAAGTCGACCGATCGCTTCCCTGTTTACAGGGGCAATGATCAAGAACAAGCCAGATCATCTGTCTATGTAAAAAGGTCTTTAGTCATAGGTTTACTGATGTTGATGCAGAACCTCGAATATTCAGGGTAAAACGAGAATACTGGCTGTACATGTCTAGCTAAATGGCTCAACCCAAATTCCAAAAATGTATTTATTTTTTCTTTATGTAGATCGTGAGCCCCATATAGGGATCACAATGTACATTTTTTCCCTATCAGTATGTCTTTGGGGTATGGGAGGAAATCCACACAAACACGGGGAGAACATACAAACTCCTTGCAGATGTTGTCCTTGGCAGGATTCGAACCCAGGACTCCAACGCTGCAAGGATGCAGTGCTAACCACTGAGCCACCATCTTGCCCCCCAATTTTTTTTTAAGTAAAGGCCGCCCTTTCTCTTGGTGACTGGTTAGACCTACAGTGGCGCTATCGTTACTATTCCTGGACCGTGTCTGTTGTAGGTCCAAGACGTTAGACTGGAACGTCAGATGACTCTACTAATAAATTCCACACTACTATTACTACTTTCCATCTGAGTGCTGAGCTAGTATAAAAGAAAAATCTTCCAGGTAAATCAGGAATGAAGAATATATATATGTGCGCTCAGACAAAGATAAATGCATATAAGTCACCTGTACAAAGCCAATGCCTAAGCCCACTGCTCCGATAATAAGCAGATGGGATCGGATGAAGGTTTCCAGTTTGGTGATGCAGCCGCCCTGTGAAGAGAAGAAATGAGTCATATGTAAGTAAGTGATATCATCTGGACAATTATATCACATTACTTCCATGTATTACTTCACCCTTATTTTCTACATTATTATAGAAGACGTTCCTAAGTCCAGTGGCTGTCAATAAACACTAAGATAATGGCTCCTCACCTCGACTCTGTAGATGTTCGAGGGATGTTCTCGGACCCCACATCTAGGGGTCACAGTCTTACAGCAGCTGTCTGGAACTAGACGCCCCTCAGATTCTGGAGATCTTATCCAGACACTTTCCCTCCAGTCCTGGGAATTATTACTGCCGCAACACTTAAACTAAAGAAGAGAAAGAAGCAAGTTAGAAGTAGTGGCAAGGAATGGGAGTAGAGGATAGTTCTTAAAGGGGTTTTCTATCATTTAGGATATTCATGGCTTATCCTTAGGACAACTGGGGTCCAATACCCAGGCCCTGCATTGATCAGCTATTCCTGGCAGCTTCCAGGCGCTGGAACTATATACAGTGTATGGAGCCACAAACTGTATGAGGAATGATCAGTGCAGGGGCCACGTGTCGGACCTTCACCTTTCTGATGACCTATGTGGAGAATAGACCACCGGCATCAAAAATGCCCCCCAGAACCAGTAATCCCTTTAAATTTTGTTAGAAGAGTCCACTGACAGTGCACTGGGTATTCCTCTGCTTGGTCCTCCAGACTGAACAGAAAAAAAATACTATGGTAATATACCAGAATTCCATAGTAATGGATCAGCAATCACGAGAATGGAGGTTCCCAAATACCTTGTATGACTAGAGCGGTGTATACGTGCACGATCACTGCTTCATTTGGCTATTGCCATAAGGCCGGTTGCAGACGACTGTGCTAAAATCGGATGGCCGTGAATTAAAAGCATGGGAGGCACAGGAGGGTTACCTTTCATTAAATGAATAGGAGCCACGGAATCAAGGGCCACAAAATAGGATCTGTTCTATATTTTGCAGCTCGGAGTGTTGGCCCACACACGAGACTGTGGAATTCACGGTCGTGTGCACGAGCCTATAGAAAAGAATGGGTCAGTGTGTTATTTGGGAAATATAGAGATCGCACACAGATCACGGCCACGGTCGTCTGCAAGAGGTCTTAGCCCCATGAAGTGAATTCAGTGGTGGTCATGAAAACACCCTGCTGTTCCCTACACAAGGTGACCCAGTGTACCCGGTTTCTCATGATTCGAGAATACAGAAAACACCCCTCACCTCCTGCTGAAGCTTGTCCACTGCATTGGTCACTTTGTCCTCTCCTGGCTGCTTGTAATTCGTGATCATGGTCTTCTTCAGACTTTCCTTCAGTTCATCATTCAGCTGCAGAGACAAGGAAGGCAGGACTTAGCATCAGGGAGAATGTCTTCTACTCCATGTCCAAACTTTAGTCTACCTATAGCGCGTTTACATTAGTACCGATTCCTATCATTCTGGTGCATGCAAGCACCACGTAGTAAATGCAGCGGTCACACCGGCTGTAATATTAAGCATGTACAGGTATTGTACATTATAGGGACTGATAAATCAACTAAAAACCTCTTTGAGAAGATTGAACATGCACCCCCTGCTGCAACACTCAACGTCTATGGAGACGGCAGAAACAAGTGTACGTGTCCCTATCAGCCCCATAAACATTGACATGAGCCGTAGGGGGAATGGTAGACCACCAACCACGCAAGCAGGGGTTTGGGACCCCAACTAGTCATCTCTGAGGCTCTCAGCAGTCATACACTTATCTATCCTGTGACTAGGTGATAATATCAATTATGGGAAAACGTGGGGACTGCAGCCATTGAGGAAAGTACATGAGTTACCTGTGAGCAGAACGGAGCGCACTGCCGCATGAAGAGAGAGATAGGGACAGAGGAAGTTACACACAAGTACAATGTATACAGTAGCACACACATAAGCAGCATGCGAGTGGAGGGGCAGAGTGGGGGACAAGCTTGTTTTTAGGATGGGGGCACATGCCATTATTCTTTGACTACTATGTAGAGAACCAGATTAACATTTTCTTTGACACCCAAAACTTCACCCCACTTGACAACCTTCACTATAGACTATGGATGCAATCAGTTATTGTCATATATTTGTGGAGTAACACATGTACAAGACACGATAAATTGAAGTTATCATTAAACTAATTCAATGCAATATAGTAACATGCTAGAGAAATCCTTGACTAGCTGCAGTTCACCTTACAGCCACTGGGTGGCCACACATAGGTACTGTATATATAACAGACATCTCATGACAAAATATCATAAAATCATGTGGTTTTACAAAACTGCCAATAATGTGACACCTAGATCTAGACATATCTGTACTGTGGCCACAGTAGACCTTGGTCAAGAGATTCAGGCACCTTCAGAAGTTTTCTGGTGCTTTAAGTTTTCTGGATTTCGCAAGTGGCCGCTCACATAATAGTTGCAAGTGCAATTTTTTATGGTGATGAGGAAGCTGGCATGAACAGGGCCATCTTCCCCACCAGATGTATTATCATTTAGGTCAATTTACTAGTGTAAATGCTGCCTGTAATATAGGACAGCTATGATCTGGCATAGATTTTACATGGCACCACGCAGGTTGTGCCTCTGGTTTATGAGAAGGCGCGTCCCTTAGCTTGGAGGAGCAAGACGGGGTAAATGCCCAGATCCTGGATTGTGGAGAAAGCGCCAATAAGAATCTGGAAAAGCTGAAAGACAGAAAGCTTCCAGAAATAATTCTTTCCACGATGTCATACAATATCAGGCACTACGTGGCCATGCATCCGCTGCTGTGCAGCCCTCCCTTTACACTGCAATGACCCCGCATAATTTATCTCATCGCAGTTCATTCCTCTTCGCTAATTATTAAAAATCCATATAAAAGTGCATGCTGTGCAGGGAAAGAGCATTCTGCTTTATTAAAACCCAATTGAGCATAATGATATTCTATTATAAAAAATTACTGAAATTATGGAAGTATAATTAGTGTAATGAGTCTAGAATTTTCAATACCTTCAAAATTAAAAACCTATTTTTGCTTAAAGGGCTTGTGCGACTGGTAAATTACTTTTATAAAAGGGTCGGAATGGAATTAATAGAAAATAACAAAATGATATTTACCTTACCCGCTTCTCTGCCAAACCTAATCTGATGCTTTCTGGGTCTCCGCTCGGTAAGGACGAGAGGATACGGGCTACGGGGAGGTTAAGGTCATGTTATAAGGAGGAGGGGGTAGGGGGTGAAAATATGATGAGAATATAATATATATGATGCTGGTGAAAAGTGGCATTTAGGAAAGTACTCAAATAATTGCAGATCCTATGCTCTACTATGCTTTCAATACTGCTATGGTTTGTACATAAGAGGCTATGAATGCACAGAATGAGGCAATACATAAAGGCACTCAAATAATTGCAGCTCCTATGCTCTACTATGCTTTCAACACTGCTATGGTTTGTAGATAAGAGGTTACTTGTGCACAGAATGAGGCAATGCAAAAAGACACTCAAATAATTGCAGCTTTTACGTTCTACTACGCTTTTAGCACTGCTATGGTTTGTAAATAAGAGGCTATGAGTGCACAGAATGAGGCAATACATCAACTAGCTCAAGAAGAATCCTCATCCACCCCTCCCTTCTCCATAGAGCTGTGTGTGAGGCTGAATACAGAGAAGAATATAATGTAAACAAGTAGTCAGATTGAAGATAAGGAGCAGCAGAACAGCTTAATAAGTAGAGAAGGAAACAGATCTCTTTAATAAGATATATTCACACTTACTATTCATTTGCACAGTTGTTTAGAGCTTCAGGTATGCTTTAAATAAGGGTATTCTGTGATCTCTTGTGTGAGTGAGGGATAAGGTAAGGTTGTTGTGGTGATGGATATGAGCTTCGAAGACCATTTGGAGGGCAGGGCTGGATTCTCCTAGGAGTCCATACATTTTAGTCCCTAAGTCTTCGTTCCTCACAACACACTAGAAATGTCCGCTTAACTCTCAGCCAGTCACTGGTTTAGGCAAGCAACCACTGTCGTAGTGTATTTACCTAATCCAGTTCCCATGGTGCTTCAGCCAGTGCAGAAACCTAGCAGAACCCATTCTAATCCATGGGATCTGCGGGTTTCCATGGGTAACCGCTTTTTAAACGGAGTGGGTTTCCATTTTTCGGGTTCCCAGTGGACCGAAAGAACAGAAACCCAAACGCTGATGTGAACCTAGTGTCAGGCTGTAGTGAGGTCTCCCGCTTGGCGCTCATCGTACCCCCCTTCCACAAACAACGACAGCTGAAATGTGAATGGTGGAGCACGAAGCTGCTTGCCACATGGTACAACGGGACAGCACTCGAAACGCGTGGCTGTCCCACTCCATTCAGGTTGGCAGAAGGGGCCACCGATATCACAGGCCCTGGTATGGACGGACAGTCTAGGCCAGGTGTACGACTTGCAGTCACCTATTACAGACCGCAATATATTCAACAAATTTCTTCAACTTTTGAGCAGAAAAAAAAAATTCCAAATGTTTTTAAAAGAAAACTTTTTTCTTTAAATTGTCTTACTTCTTGCCACCCCCACACACGCGTTATTTCAAGGAAATGCGCAGCGCCAAGGTCTCTATGGGGCCTCTCTTTATGAGTAATGAGTAAATTTGGTTACATATCTGTTCCTGACAGACATCTCCTAATCCCTGGCAGGTGTGGGTGGCGCGCAGTCTGCAGTCAGGGAAGCCTGTCACAAGCTATGTAATTACCAATTCACCATGCATGAGCGTGCCGCCACATGTGCCCTCTTACTTAATCTAATAAAACTGAATTACACCCCTACTGGCCTGGGGCGGTCTAGAACCAGGATTCCAACGGGTAATTACATACAAGAGCTAAAGACACACAGTATAAGGAGGAATGGTTCAGATAAAAGGTCCGTGCTTATGCTGCTAAAGAGATCTCTTTTATGAAAATATAAATCTCCTTTAATGTGGACATAGCACAGCGCCACACAGTTGGTAGTGGTTCTGCCCGGTACTGCAGCTTAGTCCTGTTCAATTCAGTGCTTACTGTAGTGCTGTGACCCCTTCACTCAGCTGACCGGTGGGTGGGTGTGTGATCTGATATTAGAAGCCTATCCTATAGTCTTAATTTGCAAGTCAGCATCTTACAACATACACTTGAATATGGAATATTTCATACTATGTATAAAGCTATTAAATGGAGTCTACCTGGGTGAAGCACATTAAACCAGCAATACTGATAGGTCCGGCTCACTTGAATGTAACGCCTTTTCGCTATGAAAATTTGGGCCTTCACTGCCAAGATATTTATCCCTTTCATAATATGCAAATGAGCAGTCTGGAGCACCGGGGGTCGGCTCTGTTGCTCCAAAATGCTACACCCCATATACTGCTCTAATACACCTGCTTCAAGGAAAGAACTCAAGGCATGCAAGATTTCCATTTAGCTCCCTAGCCCTCAAAGAAGGAAGTTGGGGTGTGGGAGGGGCAAAAAGAGTATTAAAGGGATTCTACCACTAAATAGCTATTTTTTCTGCTTTAGATGTCTCTTACCTTTAGACGTGGTCTCCGCGACGCCGTTCCTTAGAAATCCCGTTTTTTACCAGTATGCTAATGAGTTCTCTCGCAGCAATGGAGGCGGGACCCAACGCTCAAACGGCGATGGGGGCGTTCCCACTGCTGCCCGAGAACTCTCTCCAGCGACGCCTCATTCTTCAACTGCATCCTCCCCTTTTCTCGTCGTCTTACTTCTGCGTCATCCCCCGACGCCTGCGCAGCGAGACACTAATAGAGCCGACTGCGCATGCCGGCCGGCGGCCATATTTTCGAGGCTGCTCCTCGAAGTCTTCGCCGAACAGAGCGTACTGCGCATGCTCAGTAAAGTCTCTACAGCCCTCTGAAGCCTGGATGACTTCACTCGCACGTCGGAGGGCTGTACAGACCTTACTGAGCATGCGCAGTACGCTCTGTTCGACGAACCCTGGTGATAGACTCCCTTTAAAAGGGAGTCTGTCATGTGAATCTGGGACACCAAACCAACAGCAGGTCTTTATGGGTGGATGCCCAAATTTCCTATATTAAGTCCATCCATGTCTAGTCTGTCTAATCATATTACATGATATATGTATGATGCACCTAGTGCCGGTACACGTCTACAATGACCCTGGGGCAGTACACCTTAGCTTAACAGCACATGTATCTGATGTTTACTGCCCCATCGTCACTAAAGAACTGAGTATGTGCCAGGATAGTCTTGGTTTTATTTTACACCTTGCTCCAATTCCAGGACAACCCCTTCAATATTGCATGGTCATAACTAATGATAGTGAAGGTTATCGCACGGGGTTGTATTTCTGTTGACTCTCTAATCACATTTATGGCAATGTTAATGTCACAACACAACCAAATTCACAATCATTCTGTGCAAAGTGGGGATGTCCACTCATTGGTATCATAGGGCTACACATTGGTGTAGGACATTGTGATCTTATTTTGTGTGATTACGCCAACGTGTAGCCCTATGATACCAATGAGTGGACAACCCCAGTTACCACCATATGCCCTAGTAGGACAAACAAAAACATCAGGGCATTGGTTCTTCATCAGTGTGCACTTACCTGCTGGTAGTATATATAGGCCAGGATACCTGCCAGAATCTCCAGGATAAAGATGCACAATAACAAGATAAAATACTAAAAAGAAAAAAATATATATAATCAATACGAGATCCCTGCACATAGATATGGCTACACTTCATGGTTTCATATGTCACAAAAGGTTGTCACCCAACTTTCCTAGGCCCCTGAATGATACACCTCTTTCCCCATACTTCTACATAGGTAAATAGATTTGACATTCAGATGTCTGGGTAGGCAGTCTCAGTTATACAAGACTACAAAACATCGGCTAGACAGGTTTGCTCTAACACAAGCCCTTAATAAAGTAGCATTAGATGCAAAAGGTCACTTCGCCCTCTCATTCACATGGCGGAGGACTGTAGGCGGCCGACTCTTTCCAAAATATAACAAAAGAATGTTAGGGAGGAAAAGGAAGGTTCAGCTGAATTGTAGTCATTTCTACCACTAGGTGGCAGTACAATTACTTCACGCATATAGCATCCAGGAGAGAGAGTGACTAACAGTTGTATACAGGGGGGAGAGGAGACAGACATTCCTGACATTACACTAGCATTACACAAACCTGCTCAGGATACAGACTCCCTCCGCAAACACACTCACACTTCTATACACCTTAACAAATGCCGCCAGTCTATGTGCCCGCGTTACAACCCTACGGCCAGCCTGTTTGTCAAGGTAAAGGACACAGACGGCACAAAGTGGGAGAAATAATTTAACATGGTTGTAATATAGGCCAGACAAATCTGACGTGTATTTTGCTAAGGAACTTGCAGGAGGAATCCCTTAGATTTTTGCTACGGTTTTGCAGTTTTCACTATGTTTGAGAGAACGAAGCATGGCTATATACATGTAATGGCCGACAGCAATTCCTACCGACTTCTCCCATACACTTGCATGCACCACCTGGCTGATCGAGCAAGCATGTGTTCCCAAAGGTAAAAGGGCAGAAACTGCTGTCAGGGTACCAAAGATATAAGGATTGGCCATTCAAAATCAAACATGGCTGTCCTTTCTCTCTCCCCCAACATTTGCCATTGAGGGAGAGTAGGAAAGCCCTGCACACATTAGATGTTTGACCGACATGAATGTGTTTGGTCAGAGGATTGCAGATCCTGTACATGATTTTGCACAAGTGTGAACACTCACCACTTTGAGCAGACTTTTTCTTTCCTTAAAGGTTGCACAGCATCCAAGGAAGCCGGTTACCATTACGACAGCCCCTGCAATGACGAGGATATAGGCCGTGGCGGCGTACATGCTGGACTGTAGAAGGCTGATGTAGTCACTTTTCTGGACCAGTGTCCACACTCCTACTGCCATGACGGCAAGGCCTGCCAGCTGTGTATAAGAGAGACATGAAAGGTGAAACATCAAAACGCAAACAATGGTGGTGTAAGTCATGTAATCTAAGAAATAACCAAACATGACGGCAATTGTCCAGTTGCAAAAGGCCACAGACTCAGGTCGGGGTTGGACCCCTGTGGTTACTGAAGTTTTTTTTATCTACAAATATATTAAATATATCAGTTTACATGTTTGCAGCTCCGTCTGTGTGTTTTGTGTTGGTGCTATGGCTGGATGTGCCGGCTAGTCATGGCTATCAGCCTTAGCGGTAGTCACACTAGTCTGTGAACAAACACAATACAACATGACATGCATTACATGGTCAACCACAACGGCGGGCCATAGAGAAGACGACACAGAGACAGACAAGGATCTCAACCTCTGTGAAAGTATGGATTAGAAGCCAAGCCGCCATCAGAGGTCATACCGTCACCGTACAGCCCAGGCCGTGGCAAGATGGCGGTAAGAACGGCACAGCTACTTACCCAGAAAAAGAAGTTGAAAGTGAAGAGCAGGTACTTCAGACATATTGTCCCGCAGGTCTCCTTCTTCTCATTGTACTCGCCCATGGTGACTCTGAAAGACACAAATAATAATCAGGAATATTGTACCCTAGAGATTCATTGATGGCCGTGTGCCCGTCCCATACCCACAGATCTGATGGGGTGTCCAACATCTGGGGCTCCAGGTGAATGGGAGACACAGTGTGCGGAGCGGCCACTTATGACTCTGTACAACAACTCACCATGCAGGTCAGGTGTCGGACCCCACAAAGGACAGGCCACCAACTCCAAGACTTGGAGAAAATTTTTGATAGTCATGTAATATGGTTATAAAAATTAACCCTTTCTGAAGTATAATCTTATATTTCTTCACTTGTCTGAGTCACTAGACCCGCACATGAGTCACCCCAGCTGTCCTGATCTATTACAATGAGACATTCAGAAGACAAGACGAGACAGCACGTGGCCGCCTCTCCCACAGAGGAGCGCAGTTATTCTCCTAATCCAATCCAAACGTAATCTATGGAGGAAGAAATCCAATTTAAGTATAACAGAGCAACCGAGATGCGCGTATTTATATTAAGTTATTGACAGCCGAAAAAGGCTCTGAAACCCTTTTGTGTACCAAATGAAGACCATAGAAAATGGGAAACAAGTCATATGTATGTACGTGTGTTTGTGTGTATGTATGTATGTGTGTGTGTGCGTGTATGTATGTACGTACGTGTGTGTGTGCGTGTATTTATGTACGTGTGTTTGTGTGTGTGTATTTATGTACGTGTGTTTGTGTGTGTGTGTGTGTATGTATGTATGTATGTATGTATGTGTGTGTGTGTGTGTGTGCCACAGGCATTCACATGGGTCCTATGCCAACATGTAAACTATTGTGGGGGGGGGGGGTGCTAGGTTCACATCTCTGCTCAGTGACTGTTCGGGCACTCTGTCCCTAATTCTGCTTGAATGTGGACCCTATAATAGTCTATAGGTTCTGCGGGTAACCGCTTTTTAAGCCGAATGGGTTTAGGCTTTTGGAAACCCCAACGCAGGAGTGAACCTCGCCTGAGAACACTTTCAGAAATAGAAGTTAGTAGTAGTTGGTAATTACCAAAATGAAGCGAATGAACAAAAGAGAAATCTAAATCCCATCAATATTTGGTGTGACATTTGCCCTTCATCAATTCTTCTCGGTCCTTGCAGACAGTTTTTGGCAGAACTGGGTAGGGAGATTGTTCCCGCCATCTTGGAGTACTAAGCTCAGGTCTTCTGTGGATATAGGCTTGCTCCAATCCTTCTGTTTCTTTATGTCATCCCAGACAGACTGGATGATGTTGAGATCAGGGCTCTGCAGGGGCCGTATCATCACTTCCAGGCTCCTCCTCCAAAGGACGGCCATACCCAATACGGATGTGATAAGATTTCTCTTTTGTCCTTTCACAACAATAGACTGTTACCCTTCTATTTATGAAACCATTCTTCTATTTCAGCATTTAAACCTGCCTACAACTTTTGCACATCCACGTACATAATCCTGTACTGAAATTGAAAAGAGAGCGGGCACAAGGCTGCCCTGCTGGTTTGTTTAAAGGGAACCTTTCATGTTGTATAGGCAGTCCTATCTATGGATGACATAGTATAGAGCAAGGGGGAGCGGTCCTACTTGGCGATGTCAATCACTAAGCACCGCCCACTGGACTCCGAAACCTAAATGGCGCAAAGGTTGAAATGGAAGTTATACTGAACAATTCCCAACACAACTATATCAATCTGCTCAGCTCCTCCTGCTCTATAACATGCCGCACACGGATTAGACACCATGTTCAATGTGACAAGTTCCCTCTAACTAAATCTGACTTTTCCCACTCGTGCCCCCACTGTGTACAAAGGTATAGGGTCTGCACATTTCGCCACAAGCTGACATTTCTCACAAGAGCCCCATGAGTAGCCGTCTTTGTACCCGGAGAACAAGGCCCGGAGTATCAGTCTACATGTGGCACTGGGGAATTCGTCTCCTCGGTGGGTAAATATTGTCACACCATCCATTGTCCTCCCCCTTCCCATGCCTGACATTCAATATGTCACCAAGAGAAATTGTACATTCCTCGTGAGTGCGGACATTTCTTGGAGAACAAAGCCTGTTGTGCTTGTTCTTGTGTGCCGACATGGAAAAGGAGAGGCAACCTTGGCACACAGAGCCTGGCATACAGAAAAGGAATTGTTGAGGGCCCTGGCGCGTTACCCTATAACAATGCCCACCCTATTCAACCCTGCCGGTGCAGAAAACGGGACAAACCTGGCATTATATAGATAATACAATGACAAAATATATAGACGTCATTTCACATAGATGTAACCATGAATATTCCTGCCTTATAATGTAAGACAATGAGGTGACAGACGTGGTGAAGGAATCGGCCCAGTTGTCGAGGACTGGCACACCCAGCGGAGACTCACTTAAGGAATGGATCGATGCCAATCAGATGGCGAATTGCCAAAAAATCTGCACTGACCAACGGAGATGTCCATGTGCCGTGTAGACGTAGCAGAGTGAACCCCAACTTCTGCAATGGTTAAACTTCTTATCACAGGAGACAACACAAACCAATGCAAAGTTATTAAAAAGGTTTCCGATGATTTTGCTTTGGTTTTTGTTGTGTTCATGCTGCAGCAGTATATCCATAAAACTACAACTCGTTCTGTTCTTTGGACTCCCATGGAAGTGAATGGAGCATGCTGGGAGTTGTAGTTCCACAGCAGCTGGAGTGCCGACAGTCACTGACCCCCGATATAGACTTTCACTACAGTATCACTACCGGTATACTATGGTGTTAGTGATACACAGTCTCGTCACAGCAGACGACGAGCTATTTCTGCACAGCGACTCTCCTTTGTGTAAGAGATAGGTTTGCTTGGGTCACAAAAAGAAAATAACTCAGACATAAGCGAGGGTTAAAAATAGCGGGTGCTGGGAATAGCATATTACTGCCATGGTCACACGTCTGGTAGGGTTACGCACCGCCCTCAGGTTCTGCATTTTTGGTATTCCCTATCCACAGGATCCCCACTGATCACAAGTAAGGGGGTCCCTATGGGGCAACACGGTGTCTCAGTGGTTTGCACTGCAGCCTTGCAGCGCTGTAGTCCTGGGTTCGAATCCCGCCAGGAACAACATCTGCAAGGAGTTTGCATGTTCTCCCCATGTTTGGGTGGATTTCCTCCCATACTCCAAAAACATCCCTATATGGAGCTCACCATCTACATTTAAGAAAAAAAAAAGTAAGCTAGTTACAGATGCCCTCTCCTGTTGTATTCATTTCCATGGGACATGTCAATTTCATGTCAAAAAAATTGAGCAAAAAATATATTCTGTTCAGTAGTAACTGTGAAAGTTGGGGGACAACTACACGGACGCCATCATATCACCTACTATCCATCCATATAAGTCACAGTAGGAATGGACCCGCCGAAACGCTTCTTCTATTAGTGCGGCCATAAAATTAGATTTCCAAGTTATTATTAAACTGCACAGTCAGGATGGAAACCGGGCACAGAAAGCATTTCCTTCCTTTTCTCTTGGGGGTGATCACTGTAGAGCAGAATCGCTTAGATAGTTCTAGCATTGCTTTGTACTAAATAATAAAGGGGTTGTCTGGGGGCCACACGGTGGCTCAGTGGTTAGCACTGCAGCCTTGCAGCGCTGGAGTCCTGGTGTTCAAATCCCACCAAGGGCAAAAAACCTTCTGCAAGGAGTTTGTATGTTCTCCCCGTGTTTGCATGGATTTCCATCCCATATTCCAAAGACATACTGATGGGGAAAAATGTACATTGTGAGCGCTATATGGGCTCACAATCTACAAAAATAA
Organism: Leptodactylus fuscus; assembly: GCF_031893055.1. Taxonomy (NCBI): domain Eukaryota; kingdom Metazoa; phylum Chordata; class Amphibia; order Anura; family Leptodactylidae; genus Leptodactylus; species Leptodactylus fuscus. The sequence goes on along the minus strand of NC_134271.1, from coordinate 20,784,188 downwards.
AAAATAAAATGAAGGGGTTGTCTCACCACAGACAACCCTGGAATATGGAGGCCATGCTAACAAGTAGTGGATCAGGGTTAGAGCACCCCTGGGGTGCCGCAACCCCAACAACTTCCCAGAAATGGCCACTTTATGAGAAGTTTAGTAATGGGGACCCCCTGAACACATAAAATAGAGTGGTTACCTAAGGAAACCCACGGACTCCATAGATTATAATGGGGTCCGTGTGGTTTCTATATGAAACATGTGGAGAGAAAATTCCTGCAAGCAGCACTTTTCTCTCAGAGTTTCATGCAGAAACCAGACGGACTCCATTATAGTCTATGGGGTCCAAGGGTTTGCTTAGGTCACCGCTTTTTCATGCAGATGGGGATCCCCAAGCGAACTCCCCGATCGGAAACCTGAACACAGATGTGAACCGGGCCCTAGGATTTGATGTCACATCCATATTGATATGAGATAAGTTCCTAATGACATCATTAGCTCCGCCACCATGTAGTCAGGGTATCCTCCTCCACCCTCTTCATTGCTAAGCTCTTCCTGAACACTTGCGCGGCCAGATATAATAACTAGACTCCTGGCTACGTCTGGCTGTTTTCCCGACATTCTGACACACGAGCAGCCAAGGTGCAGCCCAGAAATATTACAGTAGTAGACACCGGGCTTATCATGGCAAGTGTTTTATGAATCAACGTTATAGTCAGAGTTTTTACACAACTGATGACCAAATGGGAAAACATTGCTTGCAGAGAAAAATGCCCGGGGTCTCAAGTAATGCACCACATGCCAAGACCGCTTCCACAGAAAAGTCTTGGCACCAGTTTCCCTATAGCAGTGTTTCTCAATCTTTTTAAGGCAAATTACCCCCTGGCGGGAAAAAGCCCCAACCAAGTACCTCAGAGCAGGGAGCCCTGGGTTCAAATCCAGCTAAGGACAACATCTGCAAGGAGTTTGCATGTTCTCCCCATGTTTGCATGGATTTCCTCCAAAGTATTCCGGTTTCCTCCACACTCCAAGACATACGGATAGGGAATAGAACAATGGTAGCCATGTACCCCGCACCTCTCTATTACCAAAGTCAGCTGACCATATACTGAGAGTTAACACACTCCCATTTAGGTTTCTAAAGTTGGCCAGCGCTGTATGGCCCGGTTCACATCTGCGTTCGGGGAGTTCACTTGGGGACACCCCGAATGGAAACCTATCCGCATAAAAAAAAGCGGTTCCTGGGAAACCCACGGACCCCATAGACCCGTGTGGTCTCTCAGGAAACATGAGGAGAGAAAAGTTCAGCAGGCAGCACTTTGCTCTCCGCATGTTTTGAACAGAAACCACATGGACCCCATTATAGTCTATGGAGTGTGCAGGTTTCCTTAGGTAACCGCTTTTTAATGTGTATAGGTCCCCAAATGGACACCCGAACGCAGATGTGAACCGGGCCCATTCCCGGGATTGTATGTACAGGCTACAGATGACTTTTCTGGCTGTTCCCCGTGTACACAGTGCTGAGCACACACAGACAGGTCAATGTGGATATTTACTGTGGTAGAGGAAGGACAGGGGTGAGAAAGTGAAGAAAAACTATGAAAACCAAACACTGATAACCAGAAAATAAGGAGGGGGGGGAAGGCGAGAGGAAAGGGTAGCGAGACAGCAAAACCCGAGGAGGAGACACAGGGCAGCTGGAGAGAGTTGGCAGCACTGGGCGGATACCCGATGGAAAAAAAACAGGGGAAGAAACTGCAAAGTGCTGGGATATACACAAAAAACAAAAACCCACATAAAGCGTCTTTGTATTCTTGTGCTGGCAGACCCACCGGGATAAACAATATGGTGCAGGTACAGGCTTGCCAGCACAGCTGCTGGAGTACAGCACTACCCAGTCATACATAACACGGCCCCGCCACCTACTCACTTACACACATTCTTATCCTGATAGGAAGGAGGAGGAAGGAAAGGTCTGTAGACACAGAAGTGCCGAACTATGCCCCTGTGCACACTGGTGATTCATGGGCAACTTTGCAAACCTTGCAGGGTGAGTCAATGACACGGAGGATCTCAATCCGATATGTAAGAGTCGTCTGTTAGTAAACCAGAGTTTAGTTATCAGGTTTTACTTACATAGATATTTCTATTTTTATGTTGCAGCCCCAAGTTCTTACAAAGCTGCCCATTGACATTAGAGACTTAGGGTACATTAACTCACAACGTGTGGCCCCAGCGTCAGGGCCCACACACACGTCTATGTCCTAGTTCAGTGTGCCAGCTGCGTTCTTACTGGATACCACACTGACCCATTTATTTGTATGGGCCCAAAACCGTAATTTCCACGGTTCTAAAGACATTTAAAGGGATCCTGTCATTGGATACCCTTTTTTTCTGACTTAACACGTAGGAATAGCCTTAAGAAAGGCTATTCTTCTCCTATCTTTAGATGTCTTCTCCGCACCGCCGTTCGGTAGAAATTGGGGTTTTCTTCAGTTTACAAATGAGTTCTCTCGCAGCACTGGGGGCGGTCCTCAGTGCTCAAACAGCACTGGGGGCATCCCCGATGCTGCCAGAGAACTCTCCAGCGCCGCCACCTCCTTCTTCTGTAACGCCCTCTTCCTGTGTCTTCTTCTGTCCTGAGATTCCATCTTCTAGGCCTCGGACAGAGCCGACTGCGCATGCCAGCGGCCACAAGAAAATGGCCGCTTACTCAGTAAGCTGTGTAAGCGGCCATTTTCTTGTGGCCGCTTACACAGCTTACTGAGTAAGCGGCCATTTTCCTGTGGCCGCTGGCATGCGCAGTCGGCTTTGCCCGAGGCCTAGAAGTTTGAAGCCATCGCTGGAAGAAGACGCAAAGAAGACCCGTTCCAGAAGAAGATGGAGGCATCGCTGGAGAGTTCTCTGGCAGCATTGGGGACACCCCCAGTGCTGTTTGAGTGCTGGGGACGCCCCCAGTGCTGCAAGAGACCTCATTTGCATACCGAACAAAACCCAGATTTCTACCAAACGGTGACACGGAGAAGACATCTAAAGGTAGGAGAAGAATAGCCTTTCTTAAGGCTATTCCTACGTTTTAGTCAGGAAAAAAAGGGTATCCAATGACAGGATCCCTTTAATTACCAACTTATTCACAAGTTAGAGGATTTATATTGCTGGCTGTCAAGAGTCGGAGTCAGACACTAGTGTTCATTGGCTGTTCAAGGACTTTTCTCTCCACTGGTTTTGGGTGAAAACCCAGCAGATCCCATTATAGTCTATGGGGTCCACAGATTTCCATGGGTATCCGCTCTTTAAGCAAATAGGATTGCCATTTTTCAGGTCCCCAGTTGGACCTAAAGAACGGAAACCCGAACGCTAGTGTGAACCTAGCGTTACCTGAATACCCCAGACTCTTTCTGTAAGTATACGGAGACTGGTTTCATTAAAGCTTTGATGAAACGGGCCTGACTGTGCATGTTCCAAAAATAAGACATTACTCCATAAGAACAAGGACCGATGTGAAAGAATTCATTTTTACTTAGCGTGCCGAGTGGGATTATGTAGTCTGACGGTGCAAGACGCCAGGACTAAACTAATAGGGTGCACATTATTCTATTGATGTAGGCGGAGGGAGGGTCTGGTATGTGTTATAGGATCATTACAAGACTGTGGTGTAAAATATTCATAAATCATCCATGCCCTGCACTTATCGGGGCCTTTATTAAGACTGGCATACAAAACACTAGTCTTAACTTTGCCCCAATGTACAAACGTACAAGAAATGTCGATAGGGAGCGAAGGAAGTCAAAAGGAAATCCCAAGAATTTTCCATGAGGGACGACCTTGAGGTAATGATTCACGTCTCCCACTGATTCACCACAAGCTCTCCTCCTGTGAATCACTACATGTCTATAGTCTCCTATAGAAAGGAGCAGAGGAAGTGTCAGATCAGTTCACATGTGAAAGATTTGTAGTGGATTTTCCCATAACGGACGACAGCCATGGACATTAAATAATGATAGTGTGAACCCACCCTTAGCCGTAGGTCCATATGCAGACATAGCCTCTAATCCGTATGTAGTAAACCGTCCCGGATTAACCCCCTTACTTTGCAAAACTGCAACCAGAACCGGCAAGATGCTTTTTTTCCCCCCTAGAATTCACTCCTGGAAAAATCTGTGCAGGTATCGAGATAACATGGCAGCGTCTTAAAGGGATTCTACCATTAAAACTTTTTTTTTTTTTGTGGATAAGACGTCGGAATAGCCTTTAGAAAGGCTATTCGTCTCTTACCTTTAGACGTGGTCTCCGCCGCGCCGTTCCTCAGAAATACTGTTTTTTACCGGTATGCAAATAAGTTCTCCCGCAGCGATGGGGGCGGGCCCCAGTGCTCAAACAGCAATGAGGGTGTCCCCACTACTGCCAGAGAAGTGTCTCCAAGCGCCACCTCCTTCTTCGCCCGCCACATCATCTTCAATGTCTTCCGGCGCAGGCTCGTAACTTCTAGCAGAGCAGACTGCGCAGGCGCACAGGTCACTGAAAAATGGCCGCTTGCACAGTATGGTTAGCGGCCATTTTCCCGTGGCCTATGCGCCTGCGCAGTCTGCTTTGCTCGGTTACAAGCCTGTGCCGGAAGAAGACATTGAACATGACGCGGCGGATGAAGAAGGAGGCGGTGCTTGGAGACATTTCTATGGCAGGGGTGGGGACACCCTCATGGCTGTTTGAGCACTGGGGCCCGCCCCCATAGCTGCGAGAGAACTCATTTGCATACCGGTAAAAACCAGTATTTCTGAGGAACGGCGCGGCGGAGACCACGTCTAAAGGTAAGAGACGAATAGCCTTTCTAAAGGCTATTCCGACGTCTTATCCACAAAAAAAAGTTTTGAGGGTAGAATCCCTTTAATCCCCTCTCCTACTGACTATACACACAGTGTGTATATATACATACATGTGTACGGGGGAGTCAAGTGACATATCTGTCAGCCAAACAAAGATTTGGCTAATCTCAACCATGAAGTGAGCCGCAGCCAAAAAGCAGCATTTTTCACAGAAAATCCGCTTTTCCTCTACAGACTTTCTGCTTCCATTATACCTACCTAAACCCAGCGTTTCCGTATAACTGACCCGCAGCAATTTACAAAAACGCAATGTGTGGATGGGGTTAGCCAGAATCCTATCCACTTTGCAGGTACTGTAAAACATGTTTTTTATTCCCCTGGACGGAATACCAACACAGATGTGAACGAGGGGTAAGGCTATAGTCGCGGTATTAAGAAACCACACAACATATTAATGTAATACAATCATGTACATGTGACATCATACAGACACACTGCTAATAAAGCTCCATTGTACTCAATCTTATTTGCTTTGCCTGCTCATTGCTGCAGTTTCGGCTGCCACCTGCTTTTCCTATGTAACACCCCCCCCCTTTGGCCAGGAAGGGGTTAAAGCTATACAAACAGCGCTCCTGATCTCTTCTGTCTTCAGCAATTACTTAGGCCTAGGAATTCTGACCTCAGCAAATTGCAGAAAATGCTCCAGCTTAAGATCTCCCAGAGGAAATCTGGGAACCGGGACAGGGCTGCGTTCTCATTACACTGCTTTCCGCCACAGCGTTTTGCAATTTTTTTTGCAGCATTACTTGTTGAAGGAGATAAAATACTGCAGCGGCTTTTTTTTACTTGTGACATGTGCTATACACGGCGGAGTCGCAATGAAGCAAAGACTCCAAGCATTATAGATCACTAAGATGCAGAGTCCAGGTCTCCCAACTGAGTCCAGGCCAGGATTTTCAGGGCCACACTCCTCAGTGTGCATTAGGCCTTAATGGACGTACAGTGAAGGCTCTGTTCACACCGCCATCCTGGTAGATCTTACACAAAGGCTAGTGTGCGTGCCGAGCTATTTTTTCCAGTCATACTATGAACACGGCACTGACAAAGAATCTGTAGGTGCTTTATATATAGTAATTACTGTGTATAAAGTCACACCCTGAGGACACATCTGAGCGACGTGTGACATCTACAGGTGTTACTACTCACCTCACCGGGCTTCAGCGCCAAGTCTAGACCAGCAGCCACGGCTCTAGCCACAATGATGCTTCATTTTCGGTCCCAACATCAGCCAGTGCCACCCTGGATGCGACTGCCGTTCGCCTTCTCTTCAAGGATGGCAAAGTTGGATTGCCAAGGAATCGAGTATACCTTACCTATACACTTCATCCTTATCTGCATGGCGGCTGTGTCTGACCACGTAAGTTTTTGACATGGCGGTCACATTATAGAACACATGAATATCAATTAGTCTATTCACAGGGCACGATCAAGGCCCACGGATGACAATTGGGTTGCAAAAACCGTTGTGTGCATAAGCCTTAGGATCAAACCTTCACCTGGCTCTCGTTCTTGTACAAACTCAAGTCCTGATTTCACCTTCACCTTGGCCCCCATTGTGTTTGTGTGGGTTTCCGACGAATACTCCGGTTCCCTCTTACACTCCAAGAACATCCTGAATATAGATTGTGAGCCCTATATGAGACGGTGACTGACAACGTCTGTAAAACGCAGCGGACTATGATGGCGCTATATAAGTAAGCAAAAATAATGTTTAGGGATTTTATCCAAACCAGTATACAGCTGCGCCTTGGCAACTGAAACCAGAAAATAAGTGTGGCATGTGAATCCAGCCTTAGTATGATGAATGTTACTAGGAATTGCACCCGTCACACCCATTGTATATGAAACATAACACCCCGAGTGGACTTTGGACATAGCAAAGCTAAAGTACCGGAGCGCTCGACAACAAAGAGGAGCTTATCTTGCCCGGGACACAGACACACTGCCAAGATGTATATAATACCACAAGGCGTTCCAATATAGCAGAGGTGGGCAATAAACTACCTTTTAGGATTCACAATACAGGACCAGAAGCCCCTGTACCGTATGAACCCAAAACATTGCATTCATATAGTCCCTATACTATCTATGGCCCCATGTATATGACTATAGGTTCTGTAAAAATGGATCAGTCAGTCCATGGAGAGCATACAAGTTGCGTCCATGTTTTTTTTGGACTCCATGAACGGAATGACAGACGGGAATAGGATCAGCTCTATTTCTTGCGGCTTGGTCCTACAGGGATCTATTAAAAATATGGGTGTCTGCTGTTATTACAGATCTGTAATAAGGGATAACACAGTCTTACGATAGGTTCACAGTATCCGTACGAAACGCCGTCCCTCATTCCACTTAGACGTAGAGAAAAGTCCAACAAGGAGGGCGGAAACCGGGCAGAAAGCCATTACCCACTACGGTGTCTGAAAGATGGAAACCGAAACACTAATCTGAGCCTAGAGTTAGGCTAAGACCTCACGTAGTGCGTTTTTACACCTCAACTTTTTTTCATTGAATTTTGGTTCCCATTTCCTCTGCAGTTTTCCTTCTCCTATTAAATCTAAAGGGGAAACGTTTGATGCAAAAATTTAGATCCTGAAAATGTGGATTTTCCATTTCCCCCTCCCCAAAATGAGCGGATGAGATTACCCAAAATATCAATGATTTTGTTGATATTGTAATTTTTTTTTTTTTTTCACCACTGTGTTTTTGCAACAAGGGGCCTTAGGGCTAGTTCACACGGAGTTAAATGAACTCCGCGTGTACACAATCTGTTGCGCCGTGACGCCGGTACAGTGCACTGGCATCCTGTCGCAGCATCCCGCTATGGATTAGGCCCAAATGAATGGGCCGGAGCCTCGTGCCTATTCAGCCGCAGAATAGGGCAGCTCACTAGCTAGCGGAAAAAAGAAGCGAGCGTCTCCCATTGAAGTCAATGGGAGCCATTTTTGGCAGCGTATTTGGAGGCGGATTCCGTGCCAAAATCCGCTGCCAACTTCCCTCGTGTGAACTAGCCCTTAAGCTATACCAGATTTATCAAGGTGTTAAATATTGAATAAACTTGGCAATATTTTTTTTAAGCATGTTTAGTGTAAATGCACGCCACCTATTTGTTGTCTTGTTCCTGATAAAGTACCAAAATTTTAGGGGAAGCGTTGCCTTACGGCCTTTTAAACACTGTAGTGAATTGCTATCCAAGGAACGCAGGGATTCCTAGGTGCATCGTAACGGCCCTCTATCCTGGCCCATAGAGCCTCATAGGCCTTTAATTTGGTTACCATCTCCATATCCTACCTGACACCTACATGCCGGGCCTACCTGTAGACTATCTGAATGCTACACCTTGTGTAATAAAGACGTCTCGCGGCCTCATGTTGAGGTCAGGATCCTTTCCTTTGCAGTCTCCTAAGGCGACATATTTACCTGCCTATTGCGGAGTAGCGCCCTGAGGGAAGCCATTATAGTGACAGTCACCAGTCCTAGCATTCCTAGCATGCCAACCCCACGGCCCATATCCTGTACCCCTAGCCTCATATATACTCCTACTATGCATTTAACCATCTCCATGCCAGAAGAACCTAACATTGCAACAAAGATATCGCCAGCGCCGCTCATTCTTTTGAGGATTTTAACTATGTGCTGGTGAATATGCAGCACAATATCCAGGGGACAGCGGTGGCTTTTGTTGGAGATTTATGGAGAAACCTTTCCGGAAATATTTCCATCATGCGTGAGCGTGACATTTTAGGAAAAAATGAGATACGAGCAAGAGTCTCACAAAGAAGATTTCCACCGAAGAACAAGAATTAACAAAGAAGCCCATCTCAGATGGCATACAAGTCGCAGCACGCACCTCGAGGCGCCGTTTAACCCTTGCTTTCCCTGCTTGCACATATAAAAAGGCCGTATTAGGCCTTATTCAAATCTGCATTCAGATTTCCGTTCAGGGACCCTCCGAATGGAAGCCCATATGCAGAAAAAAAGTGTTCAGTGTACTTAAGGAAACCCATAGACTATAATGGGGTCCGAAACATGCAGAAAGAAAAGTGCTGCTTGCACCGAACGGAAACCACATGGACCCCATTATAGTCTATGGGGTCCGTGGGTTTTCTTAGGTAACCGCTTTTTTGTGCGGATAGGTTACCATTTAGGGGGGGGGTCCCCAAGTGGACTTCCCGAACACAAATGTGAATAGGGCCTTATGTCAAAAGTGCACTGTTGTGTTTTATAACTATTCTGAACATGTGACAAAAAAAAAGTCAGGTTACAGCATTAAGGAATGAAAGGTATTCCCCAGGAATGCAGATTCTGGAGATCGTGGCCAGACATCTCCCTGATAAGTCCAAGAATGTCCATATCCACCTCTATATCATATCATGTGCAGATATGCCCGATCGCTTAGGCCTCATTCACATGTGACAGCAGTTTTAAACATAATGACAGTCTATGGGTATAAACATGTCCTCCACATGTTTCGTGCAAAAACAGAGCGGAAACCACATGGACCCCATTATAGTTTATGGTGTCCGCGGGTTTCCCAGGTAACCACTTTTTTCATGGGTATAGGTTTCTGTTCAGGGGTCCCCCAAGCGGACCTAAACGTGTTGCGCTTCTCCATGTGACAAATAGTCGGCACAAAGCCCGTAAACAAAAACTTACCTTGCAGGCTGTAAAGAACAAATATTTGGCGCCCGCATCAAAAATCCTACAATATTTGGCACAACATAAGCAAACACAAATCATCTCTCGCTTATTGAGGCGACAAATACGTGGCACACGACGGGAATTTATGGCGCGCAATGCAAAGTATCGTAAATTCACCATTTTGATCTTGGTCTATTTTGCATCCTATTTCCTAAATGGGTCGTAACCCTTGCCCATTCCGGGTCACATCTCTCTAAAGTGTTGAGCCGGTTGTATTTCTCTGTTCTTTTGGTGCACAGTCTAAAAATATATTGTAAAGGTGCAGAAATTGTGGCGCAAAACTAGACCAAAAAATGTCAGACTTAATGAATAGGCCCCATTGTGTTTTTTCCAGCAATGTTTTTCATGGCGTTATTGCTGTGTTCTTTCTTCCCTTGTTAAATCTATAGGGAAAATGCTCCAATTTTTTTTTAAAACACCGTTTTTCCGCAGCTCAATTTTTCCTGCAATGTGCAGATTAACCAGGATGTCATACGCTTTTCTGGTGTTGTAAAACAGGGATTTTCCGTTGCGTTTCCACAACGCAACGTGGGGCCTTGGCCGATAGATAGATAGAATAGATAGATAGAGATAGATATGAGGATAGATAGATAGATAGATAGATAGATAGATAGATAGATAGATATGAGGATGGATAGATAGGAGATGGATAGATACACACAGGGGTCCCAGGAACCCCCTCAATGTCTGGACAGCCAGGGACCAATGCTGTTAGTGAGGACACCCCTTTAACATGGGGAGGGGGCTCTCATACATAGACAGAGCACTGAGTGTACACCACACCCTGGAGGAGTAGCACAAGGGGTTAACCACTTGCAGCAGGTCCCCCATAGATGTGACTGGAGGACTGTGACCACCTGTATACACTGCTGCTGCTGCCTCCATAGACTTCCTAGGACACCCTGCAGTCAGCCAGACCCTGTACACTATATACAGCACATGCCCCGGACACTCACAGCACTCACCCCGGCTCTTCTGGCTCCTTCTAGGGTCACAGTACCAGCCCTGACAGCGGCAATAAATCTCACAGACACCGCGAGCAGAGAAGATCCTCCGGACACTGAGGGTAGGACAGCCCGGAGCGAGAGGAAGGGCGAGCAAGCCACACCTCAGCGGCTTAACCCTGCACAGACCCAGCGTGTGAGGCGAGGGCGAGAGAGGAGGCGCCACCTGCAGCTCACAGGCGGCACTGCAGGCAGCAGGGGTCTAGTGGTAGAAGCTTATGTGACTGTATACAGTGTGTTATATATAATAGTGTGTATATACAGTGTATTATATCTAATAGTGTGTAAATACAGTGTATTGACTATATATATTTATAATAATGTGTACAGTATATTATTTTACATATATCCGTGTCATACAGTGTAAAATAATATAGTATAATACAGTATTATATATATACTGTAATAGTGTATTATTAGATATAATCATGTGGGGGGGAGTGGCATTGTACTTACCTAAGCTGTCCTGGACTGGCTTAGCGTCACCATCTCGGCAGCCCGGCACGGGAAGCGAGCAGTGGATTTGGGAGGCCCTGTGGACGCAGCACTGCTTTAACTTACCTATTAGCAGCACTGCTCCAGCGGCCACCCCTCACGCTTAGCAGAGAGCAGGTCCTCTCCCTGCCTGCTAACGCCGTCCCCTCCTCCCCACACGCTGGGTGACGTGGCCACATAATCAGGCCCTCACCCAACGTGTGCCTGCGTCCTACGTGGGGGAAGGCACTCTGAAGACCGGACAGGGGACCGGACCAAGAAGAACAGGGAGCTGGGGTTAATCACTACACAGTGCGGGGTCCAAAAATTGAAACAATTTTTGGACTACATGCTGTGTAGTCAGGGGTGAACCTAGCCTTTTTGCCATGGGGGAGGGGGCAGGGTTTGGAGTGGGGGGTGGCGGCTGGGAGGGGTTGGGATTGGGGAGGGGGGCGGCTTTCTGTTGTCCGCCTTAGGCGGCAAAAAGGCTAGGTTCACCCCTGGTCCCAACTAGAGTTATATTTGACAAAGGTCACCCCTTTATAACTCCCTGAATAACACAGATTTTACTCCACCCTCTACCGTCCCTCCTCACCCTCAGGTGGGCCCCCCTGAACAGAACCTCTCCTGTAACAAGGGAAGAGGTACTACGTATCTTAAGGATATGCCATCAATTTTAGTAAAGGCAGATAACTTACTTAACAGTACCACGTTCTTACCAACTTTTTCTTTGGTGATACAGGGATGTTTAAAGAGGACCTTTCACCATATCTGGGCACATGCAGTGTTATATACTGCCAGAAAGCTGACAGTGCGCTGAATTCAGCGCACTGTCGGCTTTCCCGATCCGTGCCCGGTGTAAAGCGCTATCGGTCCCGGTACCGTAGCGCTTTACAGTCAGAAGGGCGTTTCTGACCATTAGCCAGGAACGTCCTTCTGCCTCGCGGCGCCAATCGCGCTGTGCTGTGGAGCGGGGAGGAACGCCCCCCTCCCTCTCCTGATAATGCTAGTCTACGGACAAGCTGTGTGAGCAGAGGGAGGGGGCGTTCCTCCCGGCTCCACAGCACAGTGCGATAGGCGCTGCGAGGCAGAAGGACGTTCCTGGCTAATGGTCAGAAACGCCCTTCTGACCATAGAAGAGCTACGGTACCGGGCCGTAAGCTCTTCACACCGGGCACAGATCGGGAAAGCCGACAGTGCGCTGAATTCAGCGCACTGTCAGCTTTCTGGCAGTATATAGAACTGCCTGTGCCCAAAAGTGGTGAAAGGTCCTCTTTAAGCCCTGTCCCGCTGACCCTGGTCCGGCTCCTAAACCAAGTGTAAGTGACCATGAGTGGTTTGGTACAGCACCAATGCATATGCACTGAATTCTCAATGCTCCCCCAGCGTTTGCCATACAGACGTCTTATTTTTCTCAATTTTCCAACATCCCCTTCACACACCTAATATTGTTGCCCCAAAATACTGTATAAATAATACTGCAATACAGATATTCCTCCAAAATACTAGTACCATACATACAGTACAGTGCCCATAGCAATAATGGGCCCCTGCTAATAGCGCCCTTGTAAATAATAAACTAAATATCTTGGGTTGTTTTTATTTTTTTGCACTAGCATTGCCCTTGGTAACAGTTCACACTACAATGAAGGCAAGAGTGATTGGGGCAACGATTCAATGTCTACAAGGCTGATGGAAACAGCAGAGTACAGAGATATATATATGGGTCATTTATACGGATACAACTAAATAAAATGGGAATGGTTGGGGATATCAACTTCCTGTTTGTGGCACATTTTCAAGATGGGTGGTGACCTTGGCAGCCATTTTGAACTCGGCCATTTTGGTTCCAACTTTAGTTTTTTTCAGTGGGAAGAGGGTCATGTAACGCATCAAACTTGTTGAGAATTTCACAAAAGAAAACAATGGTGTGCTTGGTTTTAGCGTAACTTTATTCTTTCTTTCATGAGTTATTAACAATTTTCGTTTACAGCCATTGACATATGGCAGAGGTTAACACGAGGAGCGGATAGAAATTGTGTTGATGTCTGGTGAACGCAGTACCCGGGCCATTGCAGCAGATTTCAATGCAAGACACCCTACGAGACCACCCATGTAACAGTTAGCAAACTGCTTGCCAAATTTCGTGAAACTGGTTCAGTGTTGGATTTGCCAAAATTGTGGACGCATGAAAACTGTCACTAATGAAGAAACATCAACTTGCAGAGTTTGAAAGATTTTCTCTAACAATCTTAGGGTAAGTTCACACAGAGTTTTTTGCAGGCGGATTTTGACGCAGGATCCGCCTCAGAATCCACCTCCATTCATTTAATGGGAGTCACTCACAGTTTTTTTCCCGCTAGTAATTTTTTTTTCAGCTAGCAGAAAAAAAAAAAAGTGACATGCCCTATCTTCACGCGAATTCCTTGGCTAAGTCAGCTGCAGCGTCTGCGGCTCGAGACTCCCCCCTGGAGGGGGCAACATGGTGGCTCAGTGGTTAGCACTGTAGCCTTGGAGTCCTGGGTTCGAATCCTGCCAGGAACAACATCTGCAAGGAGTTTGTATGTTCTCCCCGTGTTTGCGTGTATTTCCTCCAATTCTACAAAAACATACTTAAATTTAAAAAAAAATAAATAAAAAATGTACATTGTGATCCCTATATGGGGCTCACAATCTACATAAAAATAAAAAAATAAAAAGACTCCCTTCTGATTAGGCCCATTCGGGCCTACTCAGGAGCGGGATGACGCAACAGAAAGCCAGATCGCGTCACTACTAGCCACACAAAAAAAGCCTGAATTTCCTCTTCACTTTCCGTTGTATGAGTTTGCTTGCAGCCACCATTAGCAGCTGACTGCATACAATTTGTTCTCAATAATACCGTATATACTCGAGTATATGCCGAGACCCCTATTTTTACCACAAAAAACTGGGAAAACTTATTGACTCGAGTATAAGCCGAGGGGGGAAATGCAGCAGCTACTGGAAAATTTCAAAAATTAATATGGTCGGAGTTTTTGGGTGCAGTAGATGCTGGGGAAGGGGAGGGGGTGTTTTGGTTGTCTGTCTGCCCCTTCCCTGAGCTTGAGGACTGTTTTTCTTCCCCCACTTGGAATTCAGCCTGGCTGAATATAGGGGATCTGCAGTGCTCCTATTAACCCCTCCCTGATGGAACAGGAGCACTGCAGATACACTATACTTAGCCTGGCTGCAGTCAGGCTGAATTCCAAGTCGGGGGGGGGGGTGGGGGGGGGGAACCAGTCTCAGGGAAGGTGCAATTAGACAACTTTTTTTTCTCACTACGGTGTTTACTGTACAGGAAAAATATTTTTACAGATTTGTAGAGCGGGCGTTTTCGGACACAGGGATACCTAACATGTATGTGTTTCACAGTATTAATTTTATATGTGTTCTAGGGAAAAGGGGGGTGATTTGAATTTTTAATACTTTATTTATTTTTTTTTTACTTTTTTAAAAATTGTTTTGCATTTATCAGACCCCCTAGGGGTCTTGAACCCCAGGGGGTCTGATCACTAATGCAATGCATTACAATGCAAAAATCATCATTTCTTTTGCAGAGAGCAGCCTGCAAAAGAAAAGCACTGCAGGCCGGGGAGCCTTTACAGAAGCACTGATGGGAATCCCCGGCAGGAGCGCTGAGGGGCGAACCTGAAGGAAAACCTCGTCCAACCGGACCTGAAGGGGAACTGCAGCCGGCCGCCGACAGAAGTACTGACGGGAATTCCCAGCTGCCAGGGATTCCCCTCAGCGTTTCTGCCAGTGGCCAGCCACAGACCTAGCATCCGGACCCGGTATACATACACCAGGGTGGGTGCCAGGCCCGCAGCATCGCCACGCTCCTTCAATTATTATTTGAGATGGAAGCCAGAAAGGAAAGAGGTAACAATATCTATCAGTCTATGAACATGAATGATGTACAAGTCCTTGCCTGTACGATATCCAAAAAAAAAACAAAAGAAAATTTAAGAATCCTCCTTTATTGTTTCCATTCCTGGTTAAAGAATAAAAAAATGCAGGAAAACTACAGCAAACAGTTCTCTGTGAACAAGGTAGGAGATAGACAGAGGTATTGGTCACACAAGGCCCCATCGGTTAGGCGCCTTCCTAGAGAACATGTTAGGCTACTCCCAAAGACACTAAATTAAAAAAATAAAAATTAAAAATTATATATATATATATATATATATATATATATATATATATATATATATATTTTCCCCTCGAAATCCTTAGTTATAATGGAAGCACGTACTGTAAGATTAAGAGGTAAGTTATACAGGGAACTGTAATATATATATATATATATATATATATATATATATATATATATATATATATATATATATTTTCTAATTGTTCTGCCCCTTCGTGAATATCTAGCCTAAGACTTTGACCTAATTATATACAATACAGAAACCTTTTTGTCACTCCTCTATATACACATGTAAGGTAGGAGATCTGACTGTCGATACACAGATAAACCTTATATAAAAGTATTTACATATACACATCCATATATACCTGAAATATACTACAAATATTATACAGTCACATTGCTATCCCCACTAGCGCCCCCTCCCTGTAGTCATAGTCCAGGGTCACAGTGGACACTGCCAGAGCAGCTCGAGTGGCGGCAGCAGCAGCAACCTCCGGGTATCAGGATGGGGTCCGTCAGGTCCTTCCTTAGGAGATCTAGCTTTCTTGCTTCAAATACATCCTTCTCATCTCGAAGCTTTTTGTTCATGTCCCTAGAAAATACAATGTCACAGCTCCATGACCAGAGAGATATTATTCAGGTCCCCCTATCTGTATTTCATGCGGATGAACCAGGCCTGAGTACATTATACGTGATGATGGTAATTCATTATATGTGACGCTCTATAAGTGATGCCAACACAACGACATGCTATACCTGGGAGATAGCATGTGAGATATTGTTCTTCCTCAGTCAATGCCACTGGTTGATAAATATTCCTTATAATTATATTTTAGTAAATTCTACCATTTTCTTGCCATACAAGAGGTATACTCTAAATATAACCAATATTTCAGCATAGATATTGGGTTGGCGGGCCTATATGTACAAGTTACCTGAGAAGCTCCAGTTGTCGGAGAAGACTCTGCTTTTCTTTCTGCATATTTCTGGACACTTTAAACACATCCCTGTAGAGAAACAAACAAAACGTGGGGTCAGATCTACATTTTGCTCTGTAATTTATAAGTTCATAAAGTATATAATATACCTTTTCTACACGCAATAGTTGTCATGCCCCAAACCTGACGGCAAGACAAGCAGGGTTTGACTCTATATGGTAATCTTGCAACGTATAGGAAACATTGCTGGAGAATATTGAAGTCTTGAAAAAGATTATGAGGACTGCAGTACCCACCATTAACACTAGATGGCGCTACTATACAGAAACATAATGTACGACTGATACAAATCAAATTTTTGCAACTATATGGCCGCTCTGCAATATATACAATACATGTACTGTATATATAGGTTCTTGCTATTTCAACTGGATTATTGATCAGAGGGCACAACAATAGTCTGTGAACAATGTGATCAGACAGAATATCATGGCGACACTCCAATCTAGGGGGTAGAACTTGCCTCTTCTTACGCTCCAGCTCCCCCTGCTCTTGTTTGCGTAGGCTCAGTAGATGGGTCTGAGCTTTTTCTAGATCTGTCTTGGTCTTTTCCAATTGTTCAAGGAGATCTTCATTTAACTGCTTCAGCCGATCGTTCTGGACACGGGTCTCAAGTTGTTGGCTATTCAGAGAGTGAAGCTGCTGCTCGAGCTGTGATAAGGAATAGAAGACCATGTTCAGAAGAAGAGATTATATTCGTTCTATCACTATGGACCAGGCAAGAATGGAAAAAGGCAAAATAGTAATAATAGTGACCCCTGGAAAAAGTATTATGCCCCATAGTGGCCCCTGCACACAGTATTATGCCCCATAGTGGCCCCTACACACAGTATTATACTCCATAGTGGCCCCTGCACACAGTATTATGCCCCATAGTGTCCCCTGCACACAGTATTATGCCCCATAGTGGCCCCTGCACACAGTATTATGCCCCATAGTGGTCCCTGCACACAGTATTATGCCCCATAGTGGCCCCTGCACACAGTATTATGCCCCATAGTGGCCCCTGCACACAGTATTATGCCCCATAGTGGCCCCTACACACAGTATTATGTCCCCATAGTGGCCCCTGCACACAGTATTATGCCCCATAGTGGCCCCTACACACAGTATTATACTCCATAGTGGCCCCTGCACACAGTATTATGACCCTTAGTGACCCCTGCACACAGTATTATACTCCATAGTGGCCCCTGCACACAGTATTATGCCCCATAGTGTCCCCTGCACACAGTATTATGCCCCATAGTGGCCCCTGCACACAGTATTATTCCCCATAGTGGCCCCTGCACACAGTATTATACTCCATAGTGGCCCCTGCACACAGTATTATGCCCCATAGTGTCCCCTGCACACAGTATTATGCCCCATAGTGGCCCCTGCGCACAGTATTATTCCCCATAGTGGGCCCTGTGCACAGTATTATGTCCCATAGTGGCCCCTGCACACAGTATTATGTCCCATAGTCACTATGGGGGCATCATACTGTGTGCAGGGGCCACTATGGGGAATAATACTGTGTGCAGGGGCCACTATGGAGCATCACACTGTGTGCAGGGGACATTATACACAGGATCACACTACACAGCATACGTATAGCCAGTTTCCTCCTCCAGACAACCCCTTTAACGCACGTCACCAGTGATGTCCACACTATTAATGAGGTCATGATTAATACAGATATGAAAGGTACATGACAAGTTCATGTTGGGATACAGGCGGGAACCCATGAGGTCATTGTTACGTGCTGTAAAGGTGTGTTCTTATCAGCCGTATATATCGCAGCTGTTCACCTACGACTCCATGTACTCTCTGCCCACATGGTAAAACAAACCAAATAAACCCATGTGATTCACCGTATTTACCACTGTGATGCAATTGTATTTTCTTCGCAGTTGTATCCAAGGTCAAGTTTTTTTCCAATTATTATTACCTTTCTATTATTTTTTTTGCCTGAGGGTATCCGCCAATCACTGAAACTTTAAAGTCCGTTGTTCTGATCCTCTGTTCTGAAAGATCAGAACAATGGACTCCTGACGGTTATGTATTAATGACCTAATAACCACTAGTTCCTATTCTATAAACTGGTGGGAACTGGCAAAGTATACCCTTACACTCCCCATTTCTTACCATAATACCCCAATGAAAGGCCAGCGTCCACTGCCTATTAATAGTGGACGCTGGCAGCCACACTATATGTGGCGTCATCCTACAGATGAACTCATGCCCAGGCTATATAGAATGCTCTGTCCTTACCCGAAATAATAGCATCATGTGAAAAAGCGCCGCCTACCTGTCTCTGTCGGAGTGCCAGGCCCTCCAGCTCCTGTTCCTTTCTCACCAGTTCTCTCTGAAGATTCGTGTGTCTGTCCTGTTGTTTCATGGAGTTCTGTACAATGGGATAAGACATATCAAATAATGTAAATTATATTTTGGAAACTCCCCAGATCACAAGCCAGATTGTTATGTAAAGTCAACCAGTCACATTGAAAATGCAGTCCAGTCTGTGTATACAGGGTCGGACTGGCCCGCCGGAGCACCGGGGGATTCCCCGGAGGGCCCCCGAGCCTGACTATTAATTTTATCTAAATGCACTTGTCAGGGGCCCGATCGGGATCTTCAGGGGCCCGATCGGGATCCTGACCGTGCCAAAATGGGCCCCTGTACCAAACGCTGGGAGTGTGTCTCTGCTCCCTGCACTGCACACTGCCGTCACTAGCAGGAGCTGTGCTGCCCCTCCCCCACACAGATCGGAGTGTGCAGGGGGAAGTCTGCCGGCTGCTGTAAACAGAGCTTTCACCACAGCCAGACAGGACAGACAGGACACAGCCAAATGTAAGTACATTTTTTGGGTAAAATATGTATATTTAATGTGTGTATATTTGTGTAAAGTGTCTGATATACTGTGTGAGTCCTGTATATTTGTAGATAGGTGTGTGTGTATGTATATGAATGTATGTGTGTAAATGTATGTTATATGTATTAGGCCTGGTTCACATCTTCCCTTTTCGGGAAGTCCACTGTGGGGAATAATACAGTATGCAGGGGCCACTATGGGGCATAATACTGTGTACAGGGGCCACTATGGGGCATAATACTGTGTGCAGGGGTCACTATGGGGCATAATACTGTGTGCAGGAGCCACTCTGGGGTATAATACTGTGTGCAGGGGCCACTCTGGGGTATAATACTGTGTGCAGGGGCCACTATGGGGTATAATACTGTGTGCAGGGGCCACTATGGGGTATAATACTGTGTGCAGGGGCCACTATGGGGAATACTACTGTGTGCAGGGGCCACTATGGGGAATACTACTGTGTGCAGGGGCCACTGTGGGGTATAATACTGTGTGCAGGGGTCACTATGGGGAATACTGCTGTGTGCAGGGGCCACTGTGGGGCATAATACTGTGTGCAGGGGTCACTATGGGGCATAATACTGTGTGCAGGGGCCACTATGGGGTATAATACTGTGTGCAGGGGCCACTATGGGGGATAATACTGTGTGCAGGGGCCACTATGGGGTATAATACTGTGTGCAGGGGCCACTGTGGGGTATAATACTGTGTGCAGGGGTCACTATGGGGCATAATACTGTGTGCAGGGGCCACTATGGGGTATAATACTGTGTGCAGGGGACACTCTGGGGTATAATACTGTGTGCAGGGGCCACTATGGGGTATAATACTGTGTGCAGGGGACACTATGGGGTATAATACTGTGTGCAGGGGCCACTATGGGGCATAATACTGTGTGCAGGGGCCACTATGGGGCATAATACTGTGTACAGAGGCCACTGAGGGACATAATACTGTGTACAGGGGCCACTATGGAGCATAATACTGTGTGCAGGGGCCACTATGGGGCATAATACTGTGTACAGAGGCCACTATGGGGCATAATACTGTGTGCAGGGGCCACTATGGGGCATAATACTGTGTACAGAGGCCACTATGGGGCATAATACTGTGTGCAGGGGCCACTATGGGGCATAATACTGTGTACAGAGGCCACTATGGGGCATAATGGTGTGTGCAGGGGCCACTTTGGGGCATAATACTGTGTGCAGGGGTCACTATGGGGCATAATACTGTGTACAGAGGCCACTATGGGGCATAATACTGTGTACAGAGGCCACTATGGGGCATAATACTGTGTGCAGGGGCCACTATGGGGGATAATACTGTGTGCAGGGGCCACTAAGGATTAGGCCCTACTGAGCAAAACACAGTTAACACTAGGTTCACACCAGCGTCTGGTCTCCATTCTGAGGTTTCCATCTTCTGCATGTAGAAGACGGAAACCTATCGGTTCGAGTCTGGCCGTGAGCGCCGGTGAGTGTTTTATGCTCTCTGCGGCAAAACCGTTTTTTTTTTTAAACCAGACACAAAGTCCTGCATGTCCGACTCTGTGTCTGGTTAAAAAAAAAAAAAACGTTTCGCCGCGGTGAGCACAAAACGCTCACAGGAGCTTACGGACGCACACTTTTCAAACCCATTCATTTGAATGGGTTTGAAAAATGCCTGCAGGGCAGAGACCCCAGGCGCAGATGTGAACGAGCCCTTAAAAACACTTTCTATTTTGTTAAGCAGACTGCCGATCGGAGTGTGCAGGGGGAAGTCTGCCTGTCTCAGTGTCTCCCAGTCCGGTCCAGTCCGGCATGTAACTACCAGCAGAATTGAAGGACCAGAGCACTGGGAACAGATGAGTGCGGGGTTTTTTTTTATGTGTACTTTGTTTTTCACCTCCCAGGACTATTTATAAACAAAAATAAATAAATTATGCTGGAAAACCTCTTTAAAGTGTGGGTCATTTTGGGGGAAAATTAAAGGGGTTGTCCAGGCATAATTTTCTATGGTTTATCGTCAGAATAGGCTATAAATGCCTGATCTGTAGGGGGCCCACACCCAGCCCTCAGACCGATCAGCTGTATGGAGCCACTTCTGGCACCAGTCCTGTACACAATACGGAGCCTGAAGCAGAAAGCTCTGTCCACTGTGTATCAGCCGGCACCTTCTCTGCATCTCGGCACTTATTGAAGTCAGTGGGATCTGAGCTGCAGTGAATCTGCCACACAACTATACAGTGGATGAAGCTTTCTGCTCCCAGTCCTGTGTCGTGTACAAAACGAGCGCGGAAACGGAAACCTCTGTGGAGTTTCTGCAAAAAGCGCTGCAGGAAAAACTGATGTGTCGGCACCGGGGGTTTTCCCACAGTGTTTTTTTGCTGTGGGACGCTGTGTTAGGCCTTATCCTTATAGTGTGGTCTGCAGTATGTTGAGATGATAAAGAGGAGCTCTCACCTCCTGGGGCAGATGCGGTTTAATACACTGCTAGAGAGCTGACAGTGCGATGATTTCAGCGCACTTTCGGCTTTCCCATTCTGTGCCCCCGGTGAGGAGCTATCAGTCCGTAGCTCTTCACTGTCAGAAAGGCGTTTCTGACAGTCCCTTCCTCACAGCAGCGCCTATAGCCCTGTACTGTGAGAGCGCTATAGGCGCTCAGCGTCATCGCTGGCTGGTAAGCAACGACCCCTCTCACAGTACAGCGCTATAGACGCTACCGTAAGGAAGGGCGTTCCTGACTGACTGTCATAACGCACTTCTGACGATGAAGATCTACGGTACCGGCACAGAACGTGAAAGCCAATAGTGCGCTGAATTCAGGGCACTCTTGGCTTTCTAGCGGTGTATTAAACCTCATGTGCCCCAGATGGTGAAAGGTCTTCTTTAAGGATTAGGCACAACAGCGAGATGCAGCTAAAAAAACATTGTGGGAAAAAATTGCAGTGAATCTCAATATATTTTTTTCCACAGTGTTTTTCATTGAGCTTTTGTCCCCAGCACTCCGTTGTCCCCGCCTGTGTCTGTTAGATACAGGCTGTCCAGAAATGAGACCTAATTGGTTTCAGTCGTCCCATGAGGTGCAGGACTCCCATCATGGAGGCACCGGCGCGAGACTGAATGGACACTGGCAGCGGACAACGGAGCAACAGGAACAGGTGAAGGCGCTTTTTATTTCTTATTTTACACCTCCCTCCCAGCAC